>NW_017973857.1:0-4648 GCF_001876935.1 Asparagus officinalis
TAAAAATATCAAATAAATTCCAAAAAATGTAAAACTTTGGGGAATGATTGTAGACATGATAGTAAACATATCATCATTTTACAAAATATCATTATTTTACAATTCTGAAAACTGGTTTTCAGAAAGGACCTCCCAAATGAAAAATATCATCATTTTACAAAATAGTCCAAAACATGAAAATATGAGATACTTGAATTTTGATGTTTTGACATAAACCAACTTTTGAAACTTTGTGAAATGTTTTTATAGACTTAGTAAAACATGTATAAACTGATATTGAAGTCTACAAACTAAGAATACAATATTTTCACAAAATTGCATATTCTATGCAATGTTTTCAAAAACACAATAGTAAATATGAAATATGTGATTTCATATTATAAACATGAAAAAAAATATATATATACATAGAAAACAAAACGTATGTATATATATATATATATATATATATATATATATATAACTATATATATACTATGAAACCAATAGATGTGTGTGTATAGATAATTGAGCTTAACGTACTTAACACACATAATATAAATCCTAAACTAAATTACCCAAGCTAGATCTTGATCTTCAATAAGCTCTTCTAAGTAATCTCGCGGATGAAGCTTTAACTTGGATCTTGAACTTTGAATAGCAAGGCTTCACCGACATTCCGCCAACCTCCTTTGGATATGATCGTTGAAGCTCTATTACATCCATCCTCCAACTACGTTGTTTGTCTATAATAAATAAGAAAACACAAATAATAGACAAACAACATTAGTAGTAAATTATTTATAAATCATCATCAAAACAAGAAGGCCAACACTCAGAAGATCTGCACCCATCACGTGCTCAAAAAATACTACATCTCTGCTTCTTACTACCTTCTTCTCTGGCCATCCTCCAACTACGTTGTTTGTCTATAATAAATAAGAAAACACAAATACTAGACAAACAACATTAGTAGTAAATTATTTGTAAATCATCATCAAAACAAGAAGGCCAACAATCTCCCCCTTTTTGATGATGACAAACAATTTACAAAAAGGATATATGCATGAAAGGAAATGGATATATAAATTATAATTCACATGCATATAAACAAAAAAAATATACTAACATAGCTCCCCCTATCAAAAAGCCATATGAAATATAAGCAATAAAAGATCATGGCAAACATGTGAGCAAGCATAAATAATATGCCAAAAATCACTCACATTCAAGAGATAATGAGAACATATATAAATATATCAAGATGAACATATTGTCTCATATCATAAAAGCCAATGTATAAAATAGATTTATGAAATCAAAAGAAGAGAAACATGAGAATCATGTAAAAAGTTTTCAAATGAAAACAAATCAACCAATTGAAATCATAAATCAAAGTTTAAATCATAAAACCAAATCATCATTGATTTTCAAAAATCAAGAGAGGCAACTCTATCTAGCTCTTGAGCTAGTATTAACCCATATGAACATTTTAGCATCCGGTAAACATGATTTGGGAATAAACACCTAATAAATCCGGAGGGTTATATAAACGTAGTCCTCTCATGAAAGCAAATTAAATAATCATGAAAAAAAAGATTTTAACCGATAAAAGGAATTGTTTTCATAAAAGTTTAAAATACATTTTTCGAAACCAAGAAAAAGAAAAAAAATACTAAAATTCTTGACTTTAAAAATTATTTTGGCACCCAAGAATTCTTGGTGCCGGTTTGTTTAGGGACATGACCCCTATCATTAAAGCTCAAAGCCTTAGGGTTATGAACCCTCTTAGGCATATATGGTGCACTAACACGGGGGATCGGTCATAGCAATAATTACTCAAATGACCCTTCCGATTGCAATATGTACAATGGAAAGGAAGCATTTGCTTATGTTGACCATTAAAAGGTGCACATGGAACATTTGCAAATAAAGATTGTCTTTTAGAATTATTTTGCAAATGAGAAACATCATTAAACAAATGTGGTCTACTTGAGAAATTTGACAAGTTTGAATAATTTTTTAAATCATAACAAAACTTTACCAAATGGCCAAATCTACCACAAATATCACACTTAAACACATGTGGTCTATGAAAAACATTTGGCAAACTAGAATTCTTTTTCATGTCAAAGCAAAACTTTGCCAAATGGCCAAACCGACCACATAGATCACATTTATACACATTAGCATGCTTATGATGAGAAATAGATGCATGTGCATGTGTGTGTGATGAAGACGCCTTATGAGATGCACAAGAAGCATTAATCTTAGAAGATTTGTGTGCATCATAGCAAAATTTAGCAATGTGGCCTTTACGACCGCAAATTGAGCATTTGTAAACTTTGCTATACATATGTGCATAGTGAGTGCTTGGTTTTGAAGAGTTAGCACGAGACTTTGCACATAAGTCCATAAGTTTCTTGTTATTAACAATGCATGTGTTAAGAGTTGAATCTAAAGATGAAATGCGATTTTTAATATTGTTCAACTCATCATTAGGCATAGAAGCATTGTCAATAGAAGTAGAGCAAATATGATCATTTTTAAATGATGTAAATTTACTTCTAATAGACTCTACTTCTAACATGGCATCATTCTTCTCATGAATTAAGCTAGCAACATTGGAACTCAAGGTAATATGATCCAATTTTAATTTTTCATTATTTTCTTTAAGGATCACATTATCTTTAGCAATAGTATCAAATTTTGATGCTAGCAATTCATGATCGGATTTTAAATTAACATGCTTGCTTTTAAGATCAATGAAATTATTATGCAACTTAGTGTAGGCATGCATTAACCTATCATATGCACAAGCAAGTTCATCATTAGGTAAATCATTTATGGTTTCGAACTCGCAAACCTCACTAGGGCTATCGCCTAGTGCACGTGTGCATGACGCTCCACATGAACTTGAAACCGGATCCGCCAAAACTTGTTGGATCGCCTCCAAGTCCCCTTGATGTGCTTCAATTAATTTCCATAAGGTGTAAGCACTATCAACATGAACAAACTTGTTAGACATAGATGAGTTAAAAGCATTTAGCAAATATTCTAACAAAATGTTGTTCATAGTAAACATACGATGATCATTTTTATTCCACTTGGATTTCTCCATAGTGGGCACAATATAGGCATCATCTATAATTTCCCATAAATCAAAGTGTTTAGATTGAACAAAAAGTTTAAATCTAACACACCATTGGGCATAAGGGAAATTATCAAACCTAGGAGCAATATTAATGGCATAACCTAAACCATGCATATCCATAATATAAAAGGCAAGCAAGATACAAATAAAAGCTCAAAATTAGATTAGCACAATAAGCTAACTTGGATCTTTAACTCAAG
This sequence comes from Asparagus officinalis, assembly GCF_001876935.1. Classification (NCBI taxonomy): domain Eukaryota; kingdom Viridiplantae; phylum Streptophyta; class Magnoliopsida; order Asparagales; family Asparagaceae; genus Asparagus; species Asparagus officinalis. The sequence goes on from NW_017973857.1 coordinate 3,334, forward strand.
GCGATTAGACCTTAAATCAAAGAGCACCAAGCTCTGATACCAATTGTTAGACCCTAGAGGGGGGGTGATTAGGGTCTTATGCTAATCTAATCCGATTATATACCAATTAAAATTAATTAACAAGTTATCCTAGCAAGTATGAAATACCACAAGAATTATGAGCTAGGATAAGCAATGTAAACAATGAGATATATCCTATATGATGAAATATATATATATGCAAGGATATATAAACTAACACAAGGGGTAAACAATATGAACTAGATAGTGGATCATATAAATAATGAGACAATGGCGAAATGAGCAATGAGCATAAATAAGAATAAACGCCAAAGCACATTCAAACACACAATATGATCACGGAGTTCGGACCTTCCGTCCTACGTCTCCGCTCCCCACTCCCGGGGAGAAATCCACTAACACAATCCGGTTTGGAAGCCGGAACTTCTTCTACACACTCGGTTTTCTAGCTAACCGAAAACTCTACAACTCACACTCTTGCAATCACACTCTACACCCACTAAGTGTTGGACCTAGCCGTGTCTCCCTCAAGTGCTCGGTTACAACCTCTCCCTAGGCACGTCAACCGACGCCACTCCTCTTGGGACGATCCCCGACTCTCACCACACACTCCTCACTCGGTGTACAAGTGTATTACAAAGTGATTCTCACAATAAGCACAAATATGACAAATGATTGTTCTCAAAACAAGGTGAGAACTCAATTAAGCACAACTCTTAGTCACAAACCCACAACCCCAAATTATACTATGAATGTAAATACAATAAGCTCAAAAGGTTGTGTGTGAACAAAGAGATATAAATCAAAACTAAACTCAATGTAGTTCTAGCTTAATAACAATGATAATCAAATATATAAAAAAGCTAGAAATAGAGTTTAGAAAACTTCTCAATATATCAAGAGTTGGAGGGAGAATAGTTGAATGCCCAAACACCAATAGATGATCTCCTCAAGCTCTTGTAGAATTGAATCACAAAAACAAACTCTCAATTTGCTTAAAAGCTTTTTAAACACACTTAAACCAAACTAAAACCCTTGTTAAAAACTTTATTAAACTTGATTAAAAACCCTCTTGGTTAGTTTAAGAGTTGAAGGCAATGGGGTACTTATACCCTCTCTCAACTCAGCCAAAAACCTGAGCAAAAGACAAAACACAACCCCAAGGCAACGGTCAAAAAACTAGCCGTTGCAAACTGAAGGAACACTCGTCGGTCGACCGAAAAATTCGTCGGTCGACCGAAAATTTTCATCGGTCGACCGGACCGGTCGACCGACAGACTCTCTGTCGCCCAGT
>NW_017973857.1:7459-9816 GCF_001876935.1 Asparagus officinalis
ACGGATAAACCCCGGCGCAGGCGAAGAACCCACAAAGCGAGTGACCGCAAAACAGGAGCTCGCGATTTGTTCGACAAACAAGGATTAAAAGTTGTAATTTTTCTTTATTTTTCTTTGAATAAGTCCAAGAAGTCCAAGAATTTCTCCTCCAAGAGAAAGGCTCGTTGGTACGAAGACGTCGAAAATACCAACGAAGATCTCGCCCCGTTTGATGCCAAAGTCGCATCGGGTGAGATTCCTCCAAATCCCAACCAGGTCGGATCCGCTCTGGCCAACCCTTCTGCCGCAGGGGGCGTGGTGACTCTCTCGAAGAGAGCCCGCCAAAGGCAACGTCAACGCCTTGCGAAACAGTTCGCAAAGGCCATGGAGTCCGTTGACGGGATCCGCTACAACGCGGATCTGAAGAACAAGAGAGGAAAAAAGCCTCAACAATCGATGAATGGTGGTTCCTCCAAGCCGCCAACAATGGAATGGGTCCGTGTCAAACGGAATCGTTCGACGCGCACTATCAGCGCAAGCACGGGCTCAAGCTGAAGAAGCCCGTAGGAAGTTGCAGAAAGAGGTGGCCAAGAAGCCGCCATCAACCAGCAAAGTTTGGAGGCCGAAGTCTGAAGCGGTGGTTCAGACCAAAGAGCGTCAACTGCAGCCGTCGAAAGTTCAACTTCCGGCGAATCAATCCAAACCGCCGATGATTTCCACAACTGCTCCGGGAGATCCCGCAGGACCATCCCAGAAAAGGAAGTCAGTCTTGGAGCGCCTCGGTCCAATTCCCGATGAAAAAGGCAAAGTTCCAGTTCAGGAACGTTTGGGCCCGCTGAAGAATCCCCGAACCACTCAACACGCTGGGGGTCGCCGCCACCTCCAACATGACAAGGAGCTCAGGGCAGCTATGCGCACCAATTTGCGTATTGAAGTCCAAGAGCCCATTGAGAATTCACTCCCACAAAGGCGCATTTCGAGGCGCGTGACTCTCGAAAGTCCGAAGAAGGTAATTCGCTCTCAGAAGGAAACGTTATCGTCTGATGATGATTGCGTTATACCTGAGAAATCGTGCCAACACACGATAGGTTGCTCCGACTTTCAAATAGATGAGCTATACTATCGTGCTGGGGGTACGCCTCGAAGGCTAGAAAATCAGTGCCCTTGTTCAAAGCTCATTCGGGCGGTACTGTCTGAGTGCAACTGCATCAAGGCAGTCACCGAGAGAGTTTCGGTGTTCGAAAGGCTTAGTACCGAGGCGCCAAAACCAAGGCATAGGCGTTTCCGGCAAAGAAGAACGGTGGTTGAAGATGGAGAATTTCCGAGGGTCACCACCAACATGACCAGCAGAGGGAGATCGGCATGGGATAATCTCGAGTCGATCCTGAAAGCATCCCGGCCTAGAACTCGTCTGCAGTCCGGAACCATTGCACGAGGAACTTATGGTAGGGTTCGGACAAGAACACCTTCAGAAGATGAAGAATCGGATTCCTGCTCTGCGGTCGCATCAGATAACACGGTATCCAGCGATGGACAACCCTGCGAGTCATTCATGATAAGCGCGGAACAAGTGGCCAAGATGCTCGAAGACGCCTTAGCCAAGCAACAGGAGAGCTTCAGGTTCAAAATGCAGATGGCCATGCAGAACATGAGGGAAATGCATGACCAGCAAATCCGAGCATTGACGAATCAGCAAGCCAAGCGCTGACAAACCAGCGAGGCGAGCAAAGTCATCGCAACCAGATTAATCTGGAAGATGAGGACACAGGTGCGAATGAAACTCATAACGCCAATGCTCCTCCCGTCAATGCAGGGGGTGGTAACAAGAATGCTGACGAAGATACAAGTGAAAACTTGAAGATCAAAAACCTCGAGAGCAAAATCAATACATTGATTTCCGCTCAAGAGATTAAGAAGACGGGCATTCCTTGTCCATACCCAAGAGAATGGGAATTGATCCCCTATCCGGCGAAGTTCAATCTGATCAACTTCACGCCGTTTGATGGGAAGGGTTCACCCACTCAGCATTTGATTTACTTCAAATCGCACCTGGGTGTTATCTCTGGTAATGAGCCTCTGATGGTACGGTCCTTCGTTGGCACTCTTCGTGGAGCCGCTTTCGATTGGTATCGCCGCCTCAAGCCAAGAAGCGTGAATAGCTGGGATAACATGGAGACCAAATTCCTCACTAAATTCTTCGACGACGACACTGAGATATCCATCGGATCATTGCTCGATGAGAAGCAGAAAGACGGGGAGTTAGTCGACACCTTCGTTAAAAGGTTCCGGAACAAAGCGATGAATTGTCAGGACCCGATCACTGAGGAGTTCATTCTCCAGACTTGCCACAACAACCTTGCACTGGACGTGTTAGAAGC
>NW_017973858.1:0-9811 GCF_001876935.1 Asparagus officinalis
AACGGTGGTTGAAGAGGGAGAATTTCCGAGGGTCACCACCAACATGACCAGCAGAGGGACGTTGGCGCGAGACAATCTCGAATCGATTCTGAAAGCATCCCGGCCTAGAACCCGTCTGCAGTCCAGAACTATCAAGCGAGCAACCTATGGTAGGATTCGAACAAGGCTCCCTTCAGAAGATGAAGAATCTGATGCTGGCTCCGCGGTTGCATCAGACAATACAGTATCCAGCGAGGGACAACCCCGCGATGCATTTATGATAAGTGCTCGAAATGCAGATGGCCATGCAAAACATGAGAGAAATGCATGACCAACAAATCCAAGCATTGACGAACCAGCAAGGCGAGCCAAGTCGTCGTAACCCGGTTAATCTGGAAGACGAGGATACGAATGAAGCTCGTAATACCAATAATCCTCCCGTCAATGCAGGGGGTGGTAACGAGAATGCTAGTGAAAACACAGATGAAAATCTGAAAATTAAAAATCTCGAGAGCAAAATCAATACATTGATTTCTGCTCAAGAGATGAAGAAAACAGGCATTCCTTGCCCATACCCAAGAGAATGGGAATCGATCCCATATCCGGCGAAGTTTAATCTAATTAACTTCACGCCGTTTAATGGGATGGGTTCACCCACTCAGCATTTGATTTACTTCAAATCGCACTTGGGCACGCCGTTTAATGGGATGGGTTCCCTCACTCAACATTTGATTTATTTCAAATCGCACCTGGGAGTTATCTCCGGCAATGAGCCTCTGATGGTGCGGTCATTCGTTGGCACTCTTCGCGGAGCCGCCTTCGATTGGTATCGCCGCCTCAAGCCAGGTAGTGTGAACAGCTGGGATGACATGGAGACCAAATTCCTCACCAATTTATTCGACGACGACACCGAGATATCTATCGGATCGTTGCTCGATGAGAAGCAGAAGGACGGAGAGTTAGTCGATACCTTCGTCAAAAGGTTCCGGAACAAGGCGATGAACTGTCGGGACCCAATCACCGAGGAATTCATCCTCCAGACTTGCCACAACAATTTGGGTCGGTGCCTACAACTTGGTTCGAGCCAAAACGCGTCACCAAAGTCGGGATGAAGACGGTGAATGACGATCCGCACGGACAGCGCCAAAAGGGACTTGTGCCGCACACAACCCCAAATGGCGAAATCCTTTGGGTTCATCCAGATCTGATTGGAGATGAACAATGGGCCGGTTCGTCATCCGGGAGGAAGTCTAAAGGAAAAGGGAAGTCTTGTTATGGAGTCTCTGCTATCCCAGGGGAAGATGACGAAAGAATCTCCACTTTCCTGCTCTCTGAAGAAGAACAAGAAGCTTTTGCGACACGGAGCGGAAATGAATACCACTACAATTATCCGCCACCTAGTGAGCAGGGGGTGAACAAGCGGGGACCAGCCAAAACTCTCACGGAGATGGGAGTGATTGCAAGTCCCACACCGGGTAAAGAAGCTCTACGACAACCGGTGAATAAACCAAAAGAGAAGAATCCCCAAGAGGTACAGAATCCGAAGCAGTCTCGTTTCAGTCGTCCAATTGGAAGAGACAAACCGGAAAGCTCGAAGACTCCGCATAGCTTCGACATTATGGCGCAATTAGCCAACATTCCTGCACGGATAACGCTGTATGAGTTGCTGCGATTATCCAAAGAAACCAGGGAGGCCCTACAAGAAGCTTTGGCCAATGCAGAGGTATTTCTGACTCAAGTCAAGCCGATACCTGAACAGCCAGAACCGCTGAGTCAACAGTGCAACATAGCGACTAAGAACCTTCCCTGCATTACTTTCACCAAAGAAGATATGCAGACGAAGAATTCGAACCACGATCGGCCGTTATATTTCGTCGGATACATTGGCTCCAGCCAAGTCAACCGAATCCAAGTGGATCCGGGTTCTGCTGTGAGTATTATGCCGCTTCGATTGATGCATTTCCTCGGCATCCCAGTAAGCAAGTTGGCGTCCACAGGCACTGTTATTTATGGATTCAACACTAGTGGGTCAAGACCCTTGGGTAAGATCCGGGTGAAGTGCCAGATGGGAGATCTGAAGACAGAAGTCACGTGTTATGTGATCGATGCGGAGACTTCGTACAACTTACTATTGGGTCGGCCTTGGATCCATAGTAACGTGATAATTCCCTCTACTCTCCATCAGTGTTTGAAGTATGTCGACACTGACAATGAGGTTAGGACGGTGGTCGCGGATAAGCAACCATTCAAGGGGTATGAGAATTATTTCACCGATTCTCTCCTTTATGGTAACGAATCCGATACTGAACCATCGGCCCAGGGCACAGACAGCGGAGAAGAAGCTGATTCTGAAGCCGGATTCGATTACAATGGCGGTTTTGTTTTAAATGACATTGTACCCTTTGTAATCAATCTTGACGATGAACAATCGTCAGATGGAGGTTGTAACTGGCAACTTGCCGATATTGCAATAAAAGATGATTTAGAGTACTCCTTGTCTCTTGATGATGTGATAAAAGAGCTGTACGACAATCCTGAGTTGTATATGCCGATCCGATCATCCTATGTAACGAAGGAACACCTCCAGCATTCTTTCGGAACAACCATGGTCATCCCGAACAAAGTAAGAGGTGCTAAAGAAGTGATTTACGGTAAAGGAAAAAGCTCTCCGTTACCAGATCATTTCCTAAGTGAAGACGAAGATGATGACAAACCTGGTCGACATCTATCCAAGTATAGTCCAGAAGCGCGCAAGCTCATGGAAAAGCAGGGCTACGATTTCACACTCGGAGAAGGTTTATACTTCGATCGAGGTCCTCGTAATCCAGCCAAAGCAGTATATGTACCAAAAGGTAAACCTGAGGATTATTATAAATATGGGCGAGGCTTAGGTTATGTTTCATCAGATGACGAATGTGGTTGGCAAATTATCGATCAAATTGCTAACAAAGCCAAGAAGGGATACTCTCCCGATGCTTCAGAGTGGGACTCCGATACAAGTCTGGGAGAAGTTTTCAAAACCCTAATGGCGAACATGACTACAGCTGATCCATCCACCATGGAAGACGACGATCAAATGCCAACATGGGAAGACCCGTGGGTTCACCATCTGAATATGCAGTATGGCGATAGGTTCGAGCAAAGAGAACCACCCACTGAAGATAAAATAGTCCAGATTAACATGGGTGATGAAGCTAACCCAAAGCCTATATTCATCAGCGACAGTCTTCCCCCAGATGAGAAGGAGGAATTGATTGCTCTCATCAGGGAATATATCGACGTCTTCGCATGGAATTATGAAGACATGCCAGGGCTCGACCCCAATGTCGCAATGCACCGCCTCGATATCAAGCCGGATGCCAAACCTGTCAAGCAACAGCAAAGACGGTTTCGTCCGCAGATTATGGAAGCCATTGAGGCAGAGGTTAAGAAGTTGATCGAATCAGGATTTATCCGAGAGGAACAACATCCAGACTGGTTAGCCAACATCGTTCCCGTCATGAAGAAGAATGGCAAAATCAGGATTTGCATCGACTTCAGGAACCTGAATGAAGCATGTCCGAAAGACGATTTCCCTCTCCCGATCACGGATGTCATTATCGACAATACATGTGGATTTGAGAGGATGTCCTTCATGGATGGATTTTCGGGATATAACCAGATCAAGATGCATCCAGAGGATGAGAAGCATACGGCGTTTAGAACACCCCTCGGCGTTTTCTGCTATACGGTGATGCCTTTCGGCCTGAAGAATGCCGGTGCCACATACCAGCGAGCGATGACTAAGATTTTCCAAGAACATCTCAGGAAAACAGTCGAATGTTACGTTGATGATTTGGTTGTGAAAAGCCGCAACAAGGAAGATCACATCAAGGATTTGAAGACAATGTTCGATCTCATGAGGAGTCATCAGTTGAAGATGAACCCCACTAAATCATTTCTTGGAATGTCCAGCGGAAAATTTCTTGGGTTCGTCGTCACCACTAAGGGTATACATATCGATCCTGATAAGGTGAAGGCGATACATGAATTGCAGCCCCCGAGGAATCTGAGAGAACTCAGAGGATTGCAAGGGCGTTTAGCTTATATCCGGCGTTTCATCTCAAATCTTTCTGGGAAGTGCCAACCGTTCTCTAAGCTGAACAAGAAAGGAGTATCATTCATCTGGGATGATGCCTGCCAAAAAGCGTTCGAAGATATCAAAACATATCTGGCGAACCCTCCTGTTCTCGTTGCACCGAAATCTGGTAAACCGTTCTTGATTTATCTCAAGGCGATGAACCACTCGATAAGTGCCTTACTAGCGCAAGACGATGATAACGGTCACGAACAGGCAGTTTATTACCTCAGTCGGACCTTGGTAGGCGCTGAGTCTCGATATCCGATGATTGAGAAAGAATGCCTTGCATTGGTATTTGCGATGCAAAAGATGCGGCATTACCTAGTGGGACAGACGATCTACGTTATCTCCAACGTTAATCCAGTACGGGTGTTTATGACGCAACCGGCCTCTATGAATTGGCGTCTAGCGAAGTGGGCCCTTCTCTTGTCCCAATACGATTTGCACTTCAAGCAGCAGAAGTCGATAAAAGGACAGGCGATTTGTGACCTTTTGGCGGCAAACCCGACCACAGATACGGCAGAAGTATATGATGACTTGCCGGATGAAACCCACGAGGTTAACACCACATCACACCAACAAGTATGGCAATTATACTTCGATGGTGCCTCAAGGGCAGTTAATAGAGTAATAACCCCGGGATGTCCTACAGTTTCCTCTGGAGTTGGAGTCGTCTTAATCTCCCCTGGAAAGCACGTGATGCCTCGGGCTTATTCGTTGACTAGTCCGTGCTCCAATAATGTTGCCGAATACAACGCGCTTCTCATTGGACTCAGTTTCGCCAAAGAGCTGGGGGTCGAATATCTCGAAGCTTTTGGAGATTCGCAATTGATAGTCAACCAAGTTCGCGGTGAGTATGAAGTCAGGAATCAAGACCTGATCCCGTACCACCAGGAAGCCATCAAAATGGCAGAATCTTTCGAAGAATTCTTTATTGAATACATCCCTCGTCTCCAGAACGCTTATGCAGACGCACTGGCGGCACTAGCAGTATCACTGGCACAGCCTCCCGAAGCTGAGCTGTTAGTCACAGTACGGACGCATCAACTCTGCGTACCCATATACAGTACGGAGATTGAAGAAGAAGAGGATAGAAACGTGAACGCCAAAGAGGTGAATTCAACTCAAATTGGGTCTGAGTCCCGAGATTGGCGTTTTCCTATCATCGACTACGTCCAATATGGTATCTTGCCAGAGGATGTAAAAGAAAAGGAATCAATCCGCCGAAGAGCTCCAAGATTCTTCTATAATACTGAAACCCATACATTATACCGTAGAGGGTACGACGGTCTTTTACTCCGATGCCTTTCGAACAGAGAAGCAAAGGAAGTTCTTAAGGAAGCACACGAAGGAGAATGTGGTGCGCATCAGCCCGGTCCTAAACTGTATGATCGCATCAGGAGGATGGGATATTTCTGGCCAACGATGGTTCGTGACGCAATCGAATACGCACGAGAATGCCACGCTTGCCAGATACATGCGAATTATATGCATCAACCGCCAGAGCAGTTGCACACGTCAACCACGTCTTGGCCGTTCGAGACTTGGGGCATGGACATAGTCGGTCCTATTTTTCCCCCTTCAGTCAAAGGTGATCGGTTCATCCTCGCGATCACAGATTATTTCTCAAAGTGGGCTGAAGCGATTCCGCTTAGAGAAGTGAAGACGAACAACGTCATCAATTTCATCAAGCATCATGTCATTTACCGACACGGCGTGCCAAGAAGGATCATTCATGACAACGGTCCACAGTTCATAAGCAATGCCTTCGTCAGATTCTGCGACAAGTTCAAAATCGAAGATGTTTCGTCGACAGCTTACTACCCCGCCGCGAATGGATTAGCGGAGGCGTTTAACAAGACGATCATCAAGATCTTGTCAAAGCTCGTGAAGACCAATAAACGAGACTGGGACGATAAACTCGGTGAAGCACTCTGGGCTTATCGCACCACCATACGCACGCCTACGGGAGCTACCCCGTATTCGCTGGTATACGGATGTGAAGCTGTGCTACCGCTGGAAATTCAGATTCCGTCCCTTCGGATCGCCCTCGCAACGGAGATGACGACGGAGGAACAACATCAGAAGCGTCTCGAAGAGCTCGAGAGGCTGGATGAAAAGCGTTTGGAGGCTCAACAACACATCGAGTTTTACCAAGCCAGGATGTCAAGGGCTTTTAACAAAAGAGTCCGACAGAGAAGCTTCAAGGAAGGAGATCTGGTCCTCGCTGCTCGCCGACCAATAATTCTCACCTCCAAGAAGAAAGGTAAATTCGAACCCAAATGGGAAGGACCGTTTGTAATAGACACAGTCTATTCAAACGGCGCATATCGCCTGATTACTCAAGAGGGCGCCAGGCAATTAATGCCAATAAATGGGAAGTTCCTGAAAAAGTACTATCCCTAGTACATTCAGGATAACTCGTTTACCGGGAAGTTCCTTGAAGAATATTACACTTAATATTCTAGAGGATAACCCAAAATCATTGTCACCACCAAAATCCCTCACTGATCAATTTCAATTGACAGTGAGTCCACCAAAAATGTTTTTCTGGCCCTCTTGATTCTTTCCATGAACAAGAGGTCCACTTTCAGTTCGGAGTCCCTTTTCGATAAACGAAAGAACTCCTTCCCTTTTTCTCTTTGGTTAAACCTTGTTCATGGTTATAACCGGAGTTGAAAATTCCACTTCGATAAACGAAGAACCCATTTTCAGTTTAGATAACCCATCCTATAAAAGGCAAGTTTATCTAAATTTTCCAGATTCTCGGAGTGGACACCCCACTTCTAGTTTCTTCTTCACTGGAAATAGAATATAAAATTCTTCCTTTCCAGAATCAGGGAATAGAATATAAAATTCTTCCTTCCTTGTCTGTTGGGTTCGCCTTCACCCTAAAAGAAGACCGGGAAATAGAATATAAAATTCTTCCTTTAGCTGGTTTAGTCTTTCGCCATAGAAAAAGACACCAGAATACCAGTCTGGGGTATTTTATCCCGAAGCCTAAGTAGGGATAAAGTCAACACCTAACACGTGTTGCCGGGTAGCTTATTCCCGTAACAATGGCAAAGTCTACGTATTCGAAGTCGTAGCATCAAGTCTAAGGGATTTCATTCCTTTAGCACAACGTTACATGCGGAACGGATTCCGACAATTTCGCATGCTAGCCCGACTCAAACGGTAGTCGGTAAAGGATAATCAAACCCGTTGAAGGCTGGGGGGTAGCCAAGGGTAGCTTATTCCCGTAACAATGGTGAAGTCTACGTATTCGAAGTCGTAGCAGTGAGTCTAAGGGAGTTTATTCCGTTAGCACAACGTCACATGTAGAACGGATTTATACAATTCGCATGCTAGCCCGACTCAAACGGTAGTCGGTAAAGGCTAATCAAACCCGTTGAAGGCTGGGGGTTAGCCAAAAATCCTAAAGTCAACACCTAACACGTATCGCCGGGTAGCCTATTCCCGTAACAATGGCGAAGTCTATGTATTCGACATCATAGCACGAAGTCTAAGGGAGTTTACTCCCTTAGCACAACGTTACATGCGGAACGGATTTCGACAATCCGCATGCTAGCCCGACTCAAACGGTAGTCGATAAAGGCTAATCAAACCCGTTGAAGGCTGGGGGTTAGCCAAAAATCCTAAAGTCAACACCTAACACGTGTCGCCGGGTAGCCTATTCCCGTAACAATGGCGAAGTCTATGTATTCGACATCATAGCACAAAGTCTCAGAGAATTCACTCTCTTAGCACAACGTTACATGCGGAACGGATTTCGACAATCCGCATGCTAGCCCGACTCAAACGGTAGTCGGTAAAGGCTAATCAAACCCGTTGAAGGCTGAGGGTTTGCCAAAAATCGTATGAGTATTATGGTCAATCATTTCAAACGGAACGAGGAATCATAATAAAGATAAAGATAAAAACCAGTTTCACTAAGAGAATCAAATGTCAAAGTTTTCAGCAAATAAAATCATACATCAAGCCCATCGCTAAGGATCTGCTGACTAAACTTAGACAGCTTCTCATCATAAGCTTGCCTAAGCTCATCCTGCAACTCGGCTCTGATGGACTCTTCATTGGCGGGTAAAGTCTTCACCGCAACTTCCTCTGTCTCGACCAGCTGCTGCTTCAAGGACTTCAGCTCATCAGATAAAGCAGTGTGTGTTTGCTGATCCTGCAGCTTTGTCATCTCGAGAATACTCAAAGTCTCCTCCTTCTCACGGAGTTCTCGTCGGAGCTGATCTATCTGGGTCTCACAAGAAGCGATGGAAGAATCAAGCTCGTCAAGTGAGGATGATTTAGTAGCAAGGTTAGCCTCAACTCGATCTATTCGGCCCCGCTGCACCTGAATCTCGAGCTCAACAACCATCCGAGTACTGCGCCATGACTGTAAGCGAGTATCCAACTCAGCAGCAATGAATGAAGGGGCACCTGCATCCCGGAGCTCGTAAAACATCTGAAGCTCACGCTCTAAGCAGTCAAGGTCATCGAATATAACTCTCGCCAGATCCGGGTATCCCGCATCCCTTATTAAATTTATTTTAGAATCAAGGAATGGTTTAAACTGGCGAAGGGAAAGTCCGTCGTGGAGGAGTTTGCCAAGCATAACATTCATAAAGGAGAAGAAAGAGCGGACTTCTACACAAATGACGATCTTCTCAGGGTCATTGTCCGATAACAACTCCTTCACGAGGACATGAAGCCGAGAGGAAAGCCCTACACAAAAAGGAGAAATCCGTCAAAAAGCCTTAATAAGGAAATAAATGACATTTTCAGCGGCTTAATTTATACCTCCTTCCCCTTGAGTCGCTGGGGGTAGCGGAGACGTAACGACTGTGGGTGTGTCAACTGGTGAAGTTGGTCTCGCAGCCGGCTCAGCAGGATCAGCCTCAGCAAAAGCTCCTGTTAAACACAGAACAGAATGTTCAGATGCATTACATTATAGCTGCATTAGTCAAAAAATTGGCTAGTCCTATAATTAACTCGAGAAGAGGCACATACTTTCAAAAGAACCATTCTCGGGATCCTGAGGGAGTACGGGCTCAGGAAACATATCCTCGGGCAGCGGGCCATCGATCTGAGGAGAGTCATACATGAAGTGGAACATAGAAGTGTCTGCAGGCAAACCTGCCTCGTCGAAATCGTCAATCGAAAAATCTGACACAAAGAAATGTAAGTACGAAAGAAGAATGAAGAGAATATGACCAATGGAAATAAGTTACCTCTCGTAGATGTATCTGGATTCACTGAATCAGGTCCTACATTGGTAGCCTCCCTAAAATCGGCGGCTTCTGCAGGTTTTTCTACCTGGTAAGGTGAGTCAGGCTCACCAGAAGATACAAACTCATGAGGAGCAGGATCGAAACTCATCTCCCCTTCCTCGCGCTCTCCTGCATAAAATGGGAAAGCATGAGCCTAAAAATCTAAACAATCAAGAGAATGATCTATAGATTAGACGTTACCTCTGTCGCTAGCAGGATCATCACCAGCCAAGTCCATCTCAGATGCCCGCGAATCTGCAGACGGCTTATGGGCTAGTCTCTTCCGCCTATCAGCACGGACATTAGTCAAAGGTCTTGCCCGGGCAAAAGGACGGAATTCCTCTTCACTGTTTGTCACTGTCCCTGAAATATCAGATAGTGATCAGGACTGGCAATTTGGAAATGCAGAAAGAAAAGATGGGTGACTAACCTCGCTCGAAATCTGCCTCGT
>NW_017973859.1:0-10090 GCF_001876935.1 Asparagus officinalis
CGTTTGTCGAAATTAACGTCATCGAGCTGTATTGTGGGACCTATAGGCAATTTTATACGCCTACACAAAGCACACAAAAACTAAGATTTTTCCCATCAGTTGACTCATTGGTCGACACATAAGTCGACTCATGAGTCGACTCATTGGTCGACTGAGTAGAAAATCCCCAGTTTTCTATTTTTGATGATTTATCTTCAAAAAACATTAAATGAAATTCTCTCTAATCATGTCCTGCAATATGATTCCGATTCTAGCACATGTATATCAACAGAAACGAAAGATTTACATGTAATATTCTATATTAAAACCCTAAACATATTTATTCATGTTTGAAAAAGTATTAAAACCATTAAATCACAATAAAACCCATGATTAAACCAATTCCAGATCTGGATCTAAATTTACAAATTCGTTTGTGAGCTTTATAAACAAAAAACATTCGATTTTGGCATCATATACTATAAAGATCTATTTTTTTATACACAAATAGTGATTTAGGCTCAATAAAACCGTAATAAAACCAATTAAAAGCATACAAACAGTGGGTGTAGGATTGGGCGAGATGTTACGCGCCTCTGATGAGCTACAAACTCCTGAATCCGATGAGAGGACGATTCCCTTCGACAGCACCAGAAAGATCCGCCGAAAAACTCCTCCAAAATCACCAAAACGAACTAGGGTTTGAGTGGAGAGAGGGGCTAGGGTTTCTATGGGATTCAGATGGGTGTTGGGTTGGTTTCGGGTAAGATAATATATATATATATATATTACGGTTAAAACCCGAACAAAACCCAACCAAACCCGCAACTGAAAGAAAAACCCGAAATCTGCCCGTCAGTCGACTTATAGGTCGACTCATCAGTCGACTCATTAGTCGACTCATGAGTCGACTCATAAGTCGACTGAGCAGACCCAATGTTCCAGATTTCGTGCATGTTTTGCTATTCAGCCAAAACCAACGCACAAAACCCTAAGAAACCACACTCATACATATCTAATGACTTGTTATCAAGTATATCCATGACCTCAAGTCATTTACCACAAATAGAATTATTTATCACTAATAATTCACATATACTTCTAATAAAATACGGGGTTGCTAGCAATATATATATATATATATATATATATATATGTTTATTGTGAAAACATTTCTTGAACTCTAAGGTGCTTCTATCTTACTAAATCTAAGTTGACTAAGTGATTAAGCCTAATGAGTATTTACATACTATATGATCTAAACCCAATTGGGATGGGATCCATTAGCCCAAAACTCCTTAAAGCGGCACCTTAAAAATCCCAATAATGTAGAGCAAAATCACTAAGGAATAACAAACCCATTAGCCCAAACACCTTTAAATGGTCACTTAAAAATCCGATCATGTAGAACAAAATCACCAAGCGAATAAAGGCTGTATATATATTATATATATATATATATATATATATATATATGAGAAATATGGGTATTGCTTGTTACCAAGCACAAAATTTATATATATATATATATATATATATATATATATAATATAGTATATATATTATATATAAATTTTGTGCTTGGTACCAAGCCATACCCATATTTCTCATATATATATATATATATATATATATATATATTATATATAATATATATATATATATATATAATATATATAATATATACTATATATATATATAATATATATTATATATATATATATATAATATAGTATATATTATATATATATATATATATATATATATATATATATTATATATATTATATATATGAGAAAATTAAAAATGGGTATGCTTGGTAACCAAGCCACAAAATTTATATATATATATATATATATATATATATATATATATATATATATATATATATATATATATATATATATATATATATATATATAATATATATATATATATAATATAATATATATATATATATATATATATATATATATATATATATATATATAATTATTATATAATATGCTCTTGACAAAATTTTGATCAAGAAACTTGAAATATAATTTGAAACAAAGGTTGGCATATTCTTTTTAAAACTTTTAATTAAATTTCTAAGTTAGACATGGTTTTGTATAACTATAATGGGAAAAAATCTAAGAGATTTACTTTATGCATACAAATATTTTCTTTAGTAAAAACTAGTTATAATTGGATTGTTTAAAGGTATCAAGTAAATTAATTATTTATTGACTTCTTTAATTGGCAAGTTAATCGAATTCTGTTGGTACATTCACTGCAAACCCTTACGAGACTACAACTTGTCCTCTAGGGTATCTTAGGGGTTTAAAGACTTATTGTATGAGCTAAATACAACCGCGATTCCTTTTTAAGTGAGCTAGGATTTTTTTTCTTTGCTTTGCTAGAGGACTAGCAAAAGGCTGGGTATGGAGTATTTGATCATCACATTTTATTATATTTTTATACCATCATTCTCTATCTTATTTGAATAAATACTTCACTAGTAACATGTTTTATCTTAATATGCAAGCTAATGAAGAGTTAATGAAGGAGAGCCTAAAAGAGTCAAATTCCATTATTTTCTACCATTTATTTTATTCCAATATGAAGATAAAAGAAGTGCAAAAAACCTAAGAAACCAATGAGAAATTGGGTAAATAAATCAACAAAAACTTCAATTCGGTTACAAACTAATCGGTCAGCTAACTGATTGGTCAAGCGATTAGTTCGTAAGTAAAATAATTTATGATTGATATTTCAAATCTGAGGGTTCTTGTTAATAGTTGTAGGCTATAAGTATAAGGTGAGAATTTGAGTGTGAAAATTTTTATAAAACTCTATTTTGAGAGGAAGGTTACTCTTAATTAAGAAGGCCTTTCAAAATTGTAAACTTTCATTAAATTAATAAAGAATTTTTATCTCTTCAAAATTTTATTTTCTTCTCTTTATTGATTGATGAAGATGAAGATTTATTTTCAAGGGGCCAACCCCTTGCAATGTAAGTTTTCCTTTTTCTCTTTTATTTTCTTACTTTAGATAATCATGTTTTATGATTTTATTTTCTTTTTCTTTTCATGTTAGTAGATTATGTTTATTTTGATTCCTTGTAGAGTAGATTTACTTACATGTTCTTTTTATTATTATTTATTTTCTATTTTTATATTATAGTATTGATTTACTTCCGTGATTTCTATTTTTGTAATTTAGATTTTTTTATGCTCATAGTTTAGATCTTCATTTTCTTTTTCTTATTCTTGATTTTATAATTAGTTTTTATTTTTTGTATTTTATTCTCTTTCTTTCATGTTTTCTAGTTTGCATTTTGTTTTTTTGTGTTTATTTTCCAAAATGTGCAACTAAAGTCCTATAGGAATTCTAGAATTGTATAAAACTAGTTTGATTTCTTTTACGATTTGTGGATTGCTCTCTTGTGCTCAGAATAAGCATGTTTAGAATAATCAACTAGAAAACTAATTGGTAGAAGAAGAATTTGATAATATATGCTTATACTTGAGTGGTTTGATAAGTTATGCCTATGATTTCTAGAATTAATATCTAGTTGTTATTCTTTTTATAAATGCTAATTTTATTTAAATAATAATTTAATAGGTTATGCTTTTCTTAAGTGGTTTGATAGTCTATACTTGACAAATCTAAACTAAAATGTGATAAAAAGAGAGTAGTTTCTAAGTCCTACATGAATTCAACTAGTGGATTCAATTCTTAGAGTTCTCAGTTCTCTAATTAATTTCCTCCATCTTTTACTTGTTGTGATTTTCCTCTTTTTGATCAAATTTCTCTTTATTGAATTTTTTTCATATTATTATTGATTTTCTTTTATTTGTTTTCTTAACCTTATCTTCCTCTTATTTCTTCATCTCTCTTTCTACCCTCTTGATCTAGTTTTCTTTTATTTGCAAATAGTCGCACACTCTCTTTATCTCTCCATATTCTCACTCTTAATTGTCTACACACAATCTAAGAACAATTTTAGAATTATCTCTACCCACTATCCTCGAGAGATTGATATCTTTCTATACTATAACTTGATAGTTGTTTACTAGCAACTTTATTTTATTTAACACCCCCCCCAACCCCAATCACATAACAACAAAGCTCTCTCTTAATAGGAAAAAAAACATCTTTTAGAAAGCTTTAATTTTACTTTTATAGCCTATAGTTTTCTGTACATTTGCACTTATATACCCTCAATTCGTTTTACCAACATTTCATGTACCCTAAAATTTTTAAGAATTACACTTTATTGTTGTCAATTATGCACACGTGAGAATTTTCTCTTGAACCTTCTCATGTGACACGCACATACTAATTTTAGAACATTTTAACTCTTAATATTAATTAAATTTATTGTTAAACCTATCAATCCTCTTTTAAAATAGAAGATAGGGTTAAATAGAATTATGATACTTTTTCACCGTAAACTTACTAAAAATTAAGGATTAAAAAGTTTTAAAATTACTATCTAAGTGTCATGTGTAAAATTCTCATGTTTGTATAACTGAGAATATTCAAGTGTAAAATTTAAAAAGCTTTAGGATAGAAATGCAATTAAACCTTTAAGAATTACAGAACATAAAAGAAGATATCTCCCACCTACCCTTCTGAATTTAATTTATGTTCTGTGCGTGTAACATGTGTCATATTTCTTCGGACCCCTTGGAACTCGTGGAACAGGGCAAGCGACATGATTTACTGAAATCTGAATAGTTGTCCACAAACATCAATTTATAGCCTGTGATGTTAGTGGCCACCTGCTGCACATGGTCTCTAATTATGCAGTTGTGTAGTTTATATTTTCTTCTTTTACTATTTTTAGGTCTAACAAACGTCTTTCTACAGACCTTTACTTTGACCAATTAAAAGGGTTCGCACTTATGGTAGGAGCCGACCCAAATAAGTGGTCAGGTCATGAAAGACGAGTTCTGGTTCTATTAGAATCAGGTTTCTAAATCTAATAGGGTTAGAGTTTTAAGTCTGTCTTTTTCTTACAAACTAGATTTTATGCACATGCAATGCACGTGATTAAATACTATGATTAAGTATTTTTGGTTTATTTTCTTACTAAAATTTGTTTCTCGGTTACTCTTTGATAATTTTTGTTCACTTTGATTAAGTATTTTTGGTTTATTTTCTTACTAAAATTTGTTCCTCGATTACACTTTAATTATTTATTTATTTGATGTTTGTTTGAATAGGCTACACCCTGTTTAAATTTTTATGTTGATAGTTGAATTGTCAGGAGATAAATATAATTTAAAGCCAATTTAAATTTTTATTTCATTTGGATCGGCATGAAATCGAGCTTGACCTGAGAAAGTATAGTGTTATGAAAGTGAAAGCACTTGAAAAATTTACATTATAAAAGAAAGATGAATAATAAAGCCAACGGGCCAAGATGATTGATTTAAAGTGATCTAAAATGACATAAAATAGTTAATGAAAAAAAATCATAAACTGAAGAATAATGCTAACTCTAGTACACTTTTATATGATAAAAACATCCACATATGCATATGAAAGCACTAAAAATAGTTTATGAAAATCCCTTCTAAAGATTCCTAATTTTACTAAAAAATAAAACTATTCTATATGATGCGGCATAATTATGTACCAAAATTGTAAGTGCACAATTTATCAAGTTATAGTATAAAAATATCGATCCCACGAGGAAGGTGATTTTAAGAGATTATTAGAAATGGTTCTTATGTTTTGTGCATAACAATTAGGAATAAAGAATAAGTGTGATTTTGTTGAGTGATTGTTATGAATATATGCAAAAGATAATAAATTAAATTTTAGAGGAGAGAAGGAAGACTCAAAGAATAAATGAAATCACAATGTAAGAAAGAAGAATGAATAAAATCAAGAAATAAACCAAGAATGAAAAGAAAATTTAAGAAAGTTAAGATGAAGGATTCAAAAGAGGTAAGAAATCTAGAATATAATCCACTAACCAATTTCAATTACAAAATACAAACTATTCTCTTTTTATCATATTTTAACTTAGATTTATTAAGCATAGATTATCAAACCATTTAAGGAAAGTGTAACCTATCAAATTATCATCTAAGTCAAAATTACTATTCATGATAAGAACAACAACATGATAATAATCCTAGAATTCATAAGCATAACCTATCAAACCATTTAAGATAAGCATAGATTATCAAATTCTTCTTCTACCGATTAGTTCTCTAGTTGATTATCCTAAACATGAACATTTTAAGTGCAAGAGAATAATTCATACAATATAAAGGAAATTAGACTAGTTTCATATAATTCTAAACTTCCTACAAGAATTAAATTCACATCTTTAAGAAAAATAAGAAAAAGAACTAATTACAAAAATAAAAAGAAAAGAAAAATCTAAACTATGAACAAGAAATAAATCTAACTACAAAGAAAATAAAAATCTAAACTACAAAATATATTACAAAAATTAAATGCAAGAAAATAAATCTATTCTACAAATTAAAGTGTAAAAAGAAATAAAAAGACAAGAAAATAAATCTATACTACAAGCATTAATTTAAATCTAACTAATAAGCAATAATAAAGAAATTACTAAAAAGAAATAAAAGAGAAAAAAAATACAAACCTTCAATTTGCTCTTCATCTCCATCCTCATCATTCAACAAAGATGAGAAAGAACAAATTTAAAGAGGGAAAAATTATTATTATTAATTGTAACTAAAGTTACAATTTTTGGAAGGCCTTCTCAATTAAGAGTAGCCCTCCTCTCCAAAAAGAGTTTACAAAATTTTTCACACCCTTAACCCCTCACTCTCTACCCCTATTTATAGTAATCTTTAATGAATATGAGCCATTGGATTTGTCTTGAGCCCCAAGCAACAATCTTCACATTTGAATTTGCTTTTTGTTCTTCTCTAGCCCAACATAAGAGGCCCATATGATTTATTTGATTTTCAAAGATGAAAATCCACAACTCTTACAGCAGGTCCGGTCCATGAAGATTTAATTTTCAAAATTAAATTTGCAGCCCACATGGAGATTTGAATCGGCCCAATGGAGCTTCAAAATTAAAAGCTAAGTCCGGTCTCCTTCATTTACACCAAGCCAAGTCCATATGCAGCAGTCCATGTCCATTTTCATTCCAAGTCCATATGCAGCAGTCCAAGTCCACCGGTCTCCTTCATTTACACCAAGCCAAGTCCATATGCAGCAGTCCATGTCCATTTTCATTCCAAGTCCATATGCAGCAGTCCAAGTCCATAAGTCAGGTCCGGTCCATTTCATTTACACCAAGCCAAGTCCATATGCAGCAGTCCAAGTCCATAAGTCAGGTCCGGTCCATTTCATTTTCCATTTGATTTTCAAATGTAAATGAAAGCTCATGGGTGTAATTTGTTTGTTGATGGGCTTTGGCCTTTGTGGCTTCTTCTTTAGCATGATGTGTAGGAGGATTTTTGGCCTTGCTTCATAGCATTCATTTGTGGGCTTTTGCTTGATGGACTTCTAAAATGCTACAAAATAGAGAAGAGAGATTTTTAAGGGGTTTTTACATTTAATAATATTTATTTATATTTTCATTCATTTATGTGCAAACTAAGCTAACAACAATTATTAATGGTATATTTATTCATGTAAAATAGATAATGATGGTATAAAATTGTAATAAAATATGATTATCACTATAACAATTCACAAAACATTATCTTTTGTTGCTTCTATTTTATTTTTTATTGAGTCGAGATCAATCTTTCTTCATCTTTACCTTTTTCCTAGGCAATTCTAGAGTAGTGTCTTCATCGTCTAAATCGATTATGATATGAGACTACAACATATTATCTTTCCTTGGGCTCATTCATCTTTTTGTCTTCTCGTCTAAATTAAAAAAGAAGTTGAATATATTTCTTATGTTCAACACAAACTTCTGACAATACGAACTTTGTTTTTTCCTATTTCAATAAGAATAAATATTAACTTCATCTATATGAAATTTTTTGTGATTTTAATTTATTACTTAAGTAAGGTTAGGAGCTACCTCCTTTTTCTTTGCAATGAATTCTTCTGTTGTGCATCCAATAAGAATTTTTGTTGTGTCATAATGTTATATTTGCTCTGTCTGTGTCATTTTCTATGAGAATCTAAACTAAATACATTATATTTTTCATTGTCAATTTGCTTTAGATTATAATATTAATATTTAATTTTGATATATTTATTTCATGAAGAAGGGATATCACTTAACCTTTGTACTAAATCATTGGCGATTCTATAACATTTATCATCTGGACACTTATTATTAATGTAGGTGTTCGCGTGGAAAACTGTTGCTTTCTTCATTAATGAGATAATTGTCATCTTGGATTACAAAGATCCGGTCTTTTATAGATCCAGTTACAACTAAATCAAAGAAAGAAGAAAAAAAAAATAAAAATTACAACTTTCCTCTTGTGAACAAATCGCGAGCTCCTGTTTTGCGGCCGCTCGCTTGTGTGGGTTCTTTGCCTGCGCCGGGGTTGTTTGCCGTGGACCACCGCGCGATCTAGATCCGGTCGGATCTACACGATTATGCGGGTATTATTCCACGAAGGGAATAATAGCCGGGAGGGATTAATCCACCAAGGGAATAATCGCTCGGATCTCGAGATCTAAGACCAAGCTTAGATCTGGAGTATGACCTCGTGTAGATCTCAGATCTGTTCTTTCTTCCTCTCGAGATCCTGCCTTTTCTGACGTGGATGGTCGCCGAGGATCAGATCTGTACGTCCAAGTCTTCAAGTCTTCAAAACTCTGAGTTTGCTCTTCAATCCGGCAGAGTTTCGGCTCTTGAAAGTTCGACCTCCGAAAATGAACATCTCTAGGCCTATTTATAGGCTCTCAGGACAGTGCCCGCAAAAAGAGAAATGTCGGCCACCGTCGGCCACTGTCGGCCACCTCTGGGTGGCCGGCACTGTGCCGAGCCACCCTGAGGTGGCTCGGCCACCCCAGGGGGTGGCTCGGCCTTGGCCGAGCCACCTTGAGGTGGCTCGGCTTTGGCCGAGCCCCCGCGGGCGGTGTTTTCCGACATTTTCGAGTCGTTTTCCGTTGTCTTGTTTGTCCGTGTTTCGGTTGACCTGAGACTCTGATTTGATGATCTGATTTGGCAGTAAGTTGGATTCCTGATTTGGCAGTAAATCCGCTTCTGAGTTCGAGTCCGAAATTGATCTTGATTCGATCGTGATTCCTCCGAGTCCGCTCTCGGTTTGTAATGGGATCTTGGAATGATTCCCGTTCTTGACTCCTTCAATTCTCCAGGCTTTTCGGTGCTTTGTCGAAAGTCTGTAAGAGTTCCGGTGCTGCATTTATTGTCTGACCGTTTGTCGGAATTTTGAACTTTGAAGTCGATTCCTGATTTCTAATTTTTTAGCTGACCACGATTGTGGGCGTCGAGTCTTTATGTACAACGCGTTGTCCGGCGTAGTGTGGTTGAGTTATCCTTAAGAATATTTATAAACAATATTCTCCAGGAACTTCTCAAACCAAAAATAGGAATAGTTTATACTCATATACCTTATTGGAGTATTAAGAAGCAGTTTATACTCGTATACTTTTCGGAGTGTTAAGAAGCAGTTTATACTCGTATACTTTTCGGAGTGTTAAGAAGCAGTTTATACTCGTATACTTTTCGGAGTATTAAGAAGCAGTTTATACTCGTATACTTTTCGGAGTATTAAGAAGCAGTTTATACTCGTATACTTTTCGGAGTGTTAAGAAGCAGTTTATACTCGTATACTTTTCGGAGTATTAAGAAGCAGTTTATACTCGTATACTTTTCGGAGTATTAAGAAGCAGGGTTCAACCCGGTCCACCTTATATAAAGGGGGTCTTTTTCTTTTCTTTTTCTTTACCCTAGGGCCGGCCCCCCCCTTTGTCCTCTTTTCTGAGTTTCTCTTCCCTCGAGTCTCTTTTCTCCCTCTAAACTTCAGATCCATATTAGATCTAGCCTTCCTTTGGATCTTGGACTGAGAAATTCTCCAAAAACTCCAAATAAAAAGTTTCTCTCAGGCCCCTCGAACGCGTGGTTCAGGTTTCCTTAAAGGTCTCGCCTTTATTGGATTTTGGGCTTCTCTTCAGGTAAATCCTC
>NW_017973860.1:0-6834 GCF_001876935.1 Asparagus officinalis
TTACCGCATCTGTAAGGAAGTGCAAGAGTCAAAATCGTTTCGACCCACCAGACTTACAACAAAAAAAAAACTGAGTAAAAATCTACCTTCAACGGCAACGCTGGATTCCTGCACCCGCTCGCTTCGATCCACCTCTTGCAGCTTTTCTAACAGAGTAAGAAGCATAGAAACAGTTAGCGGGGATACGAATTCTCCATCGTTCAGGGCCCGCCTTCCGAAAGAGGCACTACTGGTTTAAGAATACCTGGACTCTTAGCCTGTTCGGTTAAACCGGTCTCAACATCGTGACCCGCTTCGGTCCCGCCAAGAATATTAATCTCAGCATCTGCATGCTCTTCCGTCCTGATTCCCAGAGTTGGTGCCGAGAAATCAAGATCAGGCGAAGAGGCGTCAAAGACGAAGTCGCTTGTAAAATCCTCTTCTGCAAAGTGCAAGAATTGTTTAAGTCCGAAAACTCAGCATATATCGGAAGAAGCTATACAAAGAAGTACTCACCCCTTTCAGCTGCAACTCCTTGAGTCGCGCCGCTTAGTAGCCAGCTTCTTGCGTTTAGCCGGACGCCCCTCTTCTCGGTCAGCAGGCCTCTCCTCAGAAAATTTAGAATGTAATTCATGCCTTGGAGTAACCTGGGCTGCGGATCAGGATCGCGTCCGAGGAATGAGGCTGGGTTCCTCTCTCTCTTCTTCAGAAAATTCACCTGGGATTTCAACCGACATCTTGTTAGGATAGGTGAACAAGACTTGCATCTTTGGCCTCTTTACAGGAGATGAAGGTTTGCACGGTTGAAAGCGGCGAGTTCTTTCAGCAATTGCTAATTCAAATAACTCTAAAGAGATTTTACCGAAGACAGTTAAAGATAGAGAGTTGATGTCGAAGACTCCATATGCGAGCGCAGTAGAGAGCTTGATGTACGCCACAGTCTGTACGATGCCAGATTTTTCACACGCAGTGAACATGGCTTTGAGACACATGCACGACACGGGTCCGGGTCATTAGGATGCCGTGAAATAGATTTTGAGGTACATTCGAGGTACTCTCAATGTTGGTTTGGTTTTTGAGCGGGATACTAGCGGTTGGCAGCTATGTATTGGATATGTGGATTGAGATTACGCTGGAGATTGTGATAAACGCTGATCAATGATAGGGTATGTATTCACTTTGACTCGAGCGCCATTGTGTTGGAGATGCACCTTACAGTCTACTATGGCTTTGTTGACTTGTCTGTTACAGAGGCTATTAAGGAGGCGATTTGGCTTCAAGGACTTTTGGAGGATCTTAGTGTTTCGCAGCGACAGGTCAGCATTTATTGTGATAGCATGAGTGCTATTTATCTGGCGAAGAATCATGTCTTTCATGAGTCAATGGTTGTTATTACTTCATTCTAGATGTTCTTGAAGATGGGTATGTGGAGCTCGTGAAGGTCCACATAAAAGAAAATCCAGGTCCCGAACAACAAGTTTGATCATTATAGAAACTTATTGCACATTCATGATTGTTGAGGCCGTTGACGGCCATTTGGATGAACTACAGGCGACTTGATCCCTTGGGAGAGGGGGTACGCATGCAACCATATTGGTGCAGCCTGATTTGGCAAGACGACGCATTGGTGCTCATGTTGGTGTCAGCTTAGTTTTGGGAACACTTCACCGAGGTGGAGAATTGTTGAAAATGACGAAGGAACGGCGAATGAATCGTTAAGAAATGTGGAAAAACATGCAAAATCAGCACTATAGGAAAACCCTCAGGTCAGTCGACCGAACGCATAAGACCGATCGACCGATCTTGTGCACATTACATGGTTTGAAAACCCTGCCCTAGTCGGTCGACCGATGTAATAACTATAAAATTTTCAATACTGGTTTAAATAAACTTTCTAGTATTTAAACATTAAATTTTGTTTTCTAAAAGAGTATTTATATTTTTTTCAATTTTCTAGAATATTCTTTGATTTTAAAATCCAGTTTTATATTTATTTTAATAGTTTTGCTAATTATAAATTTGATTGTTGCGGTAAAACCTTTTTAAATTAATATTTGGTTATTAATTATTGTTATTATTATTATTTCTATTATTAATTATCTTGTATTAAATTTTTAACATGCACCATTATCTCATATCTCTATTCATAGATGTTAGCTGATCAGCACGATAGTCAATTATCTGGCTATTACCACCCCAATTCCGCATAACCCCCACCTCATGTTCACCCCCTCGCTCTCTGTCTCCTCTATTATTTCCTCAGCTCTCTCTCTCTCTCTCTCTCTCTCTCTCTCTCTCTCTCTTCATCTCACACACTCTCTCTCACTCTCTCTCTCCTACCCCACGTCCCCAATTCCCTCCCTAAATTCTGCACTCCCCTTCTCCCTGTTCCCCTCTCTCCTGTCTCCCTCTCTCTCTCCAATCAGTCTCTCTCTCACTCTCATTTTCTCTCAGCTCTCTCTCTTTATCTCTCTCAGTCTCTCTCTATCTCTCTTCATCTCAAAATCTCTCTCTCTCCCTCTCCATCATCATCACCGACCACCATCACCTCTGCCTCCTCCACCTGCACCAGCCCCGAGCCCGAACTCCTCGAGCTCCGATCACCGACAGCCACCACAGCTCCACGCTCACCGACCCATTGAGGATGCTCAACTCCATAGCCCGAGCCCCTCCTTCCACCTCCAGCTCTGAGCTCGCTCGACTACTGCCCGGAGCTCCTGACTTCGACCAGCCCAACACCTCCACCTTCGCAACGCTGACCTCCGCCCTAAGCTCCAAACACCGCTGCCAAACACCCCCTCACCACCCCTCCTCTGTTGCTGAGCAAGCTGACCTCCGCCCTAAGCTCCAAACACCGCTGCCAAACACCCCCTCACCACCCCTCCTCTGTTGCTGAGCAAACCCCTACCTCCTACCCATCTTCCCTGCACCGCCGTTAGCCCTCTCTTGCACTTCTACCCCACCTCAGCGTCTCGCTAACCCCTTCACACCAGCCTCCTCTAGCCGTCGACGCCATACAGTCGCCGTCAAGCTTCCCTCCAACTCTTCTCTGTCTCCTCCCCTCCTTGACTGAGTCACCACCCTAATCCGTCGCTCCAACCTTCGTCGGAGCTCATCGCCGGCATCACAATTAGCCACCGCTCATCCCCGATGATCCCTACAACCTCTTCTCTCCTTCGGCGACTCCGAACAGCGAAGACGAGTTCGAATCAGTGAGCTTCACTATAGAAAATTGCAGATTCGGAGCCACCTTCGCCCGCGTTTTTCGACCATCTCCAACCTCCGTTTACGTCGATTCCTTCGCTGGTGCATAGCCCTTCGTGTTGTCTATCACACGGTATATTTCTTTCACTTGGGCTCTTTATCTACACCTCGGTGCATAGCCCTTCGTGTTGTCTATCACACGGTATATTTCTTTCACTTGGGCTCTTTATCTACACCTCGTTATATCAATTTGAATATCGCACGTTGCATTAACACTCTAATTTGTAATTTAGCCGTCGATTCCGCGAAACCCATCCTAACGCTGTGCAACAACCCCGACGGCCCCCACTATGGTCCACGATGTACCCAAGGTAAGATCCCTCTTGCTCTTTGACTCATCGTTTTAATTTCTAGATCTATGTTGAATTAAATATATACATAGATTAGACTGTTATTTATCTGCGTGGGTTGTTTGATGAAATAACATTGATTAAATCATAACAATATGATATAGGATTATCTATAAATCACTTATGAAAGTAGATTTACTTACAATTATTCAGCATTCCATGATCCTTCCCGAACGGCAAACTGAATCTTTCGATTCTTTGATCTCCCTTCATTATTTTATTTTATGGCATTCCCTATCTTTTTTAAGGGGTAATGGCCCTATCCTCTCTATTCTGTTGTATCAACATATAATAAATTGAAAAGACCAGAATATTAGGAGAGATCTTCCGATCCCAGACGAAAAATCTATAATCACCAAAGGTTGTTTTTTTTATTGTCTTTATTTACTTAAAAAAGAAATATTGCATATTATATATATGTATATGATTATTTTTTTTCATTTTATTTCCTTTTTTTATGCAAATCAAAAATCCTCTTTTTAACATAGGTCGTCAACGATTCGCAATTGGAATAATAAAGGGCAAGGTGCCCTTTATTTATTCTAGGTCAATTGGTTCAAATCATTTTATCGATATGATGTTATATATCGGAAATAAATAACCCAACTATTTTTGTTTAAACCATATTTCGGTTTAAGACGTAGTGGTAGAAAGAGATACCATATTGTCCGACTTCAAACAGTTTAGCTTTAACCATGTAATGTCTCACAATTGGTTGGTTGATAGAAGAATCACAAGTTGACTTACCAAGATAACGAATCTATGGTTCTTACATATGATTTATGAATTTACTCAGAAGGAATTCGTCGAGATTAATGCACTTTGTTTTCATTATCCATACTACTATAATATAAAATTCAAAAATAATATATAATAAGAATAACATAAAATAGTCAAGTAATAAATACAGTCGTTGGATCAACCTATTCTGAATATACAACCGCACACACCCCATTTCCAAAAAAAATCAATACACGACACTAGAGTCAATGTGAAACATATACAGCCATAGTCATCCAATCAGACCAGTATTCAAAATCTCATCTGCACTAGACTATATATCTGCACGTAAGTCTGTACTAATAATAATATTTACGCGAGGTAGTGATTATGAGCCCCCGAAACTCCCGACAGATGCAGTGCCTAAAACGAACGCTCAGTAAAGAAGGTGCGGTTAAATTTTCATATGCTCTCCTCTTATAGATAGGACTAACAAGAACAGGACTTCGTTTTTCGCGCATAACATTGAGTCGTTCGAGAGCGATTTCTTTTCTTGAAGTACGAGGTCTTAATGGGAGTAGAATATCATGAATCATAGTCATCGAATTGAGAGAATTATAATAGAATATTCTAAGTATTTTGTTATGAGTTTACGACATAAGTATTATCCTCTGTATTACAAGTTCAGCTAGAATATCTGGGACACCTTACAATGCGTGCAAGAATTAAATAAGATGCGACGTCAAGCAGGTCCGCGATTAATAGTTAGGGCAAGAATAAATAATAGACAAACACAGAACAAATTAATCATATACAAGTAAATATGATCCAAGACATAATATTCGGGGGTCAACATGCCCACTATTACAAAACTATCAACACGAATACTGGAGAGATTATACAATGCACTGATCAAAAGGAAATGAAAAGTGGGCTAATACAAAAAAAATAAACTGGAAGGAATAACTAAGGGCTTCGGTTTATTCTCTAGCTTCCTTCCGCTAGCATCCTGGCTGAGAACATCTGGCTCTGACTTGTTCCAAGCTAGACACCTGTCCTTCCTCCTAATTAATGTACACGCAAGAAACATGTGGGTACTTCAAACAGGCATTGGCACAACGGTAAGTTTGATCGCCACAAAAGGAAAATAGGAACAGTCGAATGACCAAGACAAAAACAGTAATATCAAATAGAAGCAAATGGCAGCTCCGGATCTAAAAACTAGATAAAACCCACCAATCGTATATAATTAATCAAGAAGCCAAAAAATAAACCCGAGTAATAGTCGATCATGCAGCTAGCGATCAGAATAATCATCCAATAACAAGATCATAAACTAGATGGAATTAATACTGTAAAATCTATAAGAAGAGACGCCAAGTAGTATGTCGAGCGAACTAAATCCAAACAATGAAACGCCTCAATGTATATACACATGTCTCAAATTGGTAGATAATTAAATATTACCACCGATCTAATGTATGAAAAGAAATACATCTAGGCGTACATCTCACAAGAATCCATAATCACGTGAAGTAACAGGTCATGTAAGCTACCATTCTATCACAGATTCATTAGTCACATCTCACACAGAGTCAATGCTCATTCATCCAGATACTGAACTATTCACAAATCCCTACGTGCCGCAAACCCGCCGAGAACGGTTGCGGTTGAGAGGACTAAACACGTAATCTGAGATTTTGGTCTGGCTTACGAACTCAAGCAACTTGCGGTGACGAAACGATTTCACTGACCAGGGTGCGAACAATAAATCACTCTGGGCCAGGCAACAACCTAACCCCAGTGCGAAACGGTTCACTGATACGAAAGGTTTTTCCCCTAGAAGAACATCAACAGCGTTATCCGATCACATGAACTATGACGTTTCCTATTCTAAAACAATACTCTTTTGTATTCTTCTAAGTCACCACATATCCACACTAGATCTCTGGTTTAGACTCCCTAAATTTAGTCAACGCACACAACACATATGAATCACTAGTTATTCAATGACGTGCGAAACGCACTAAGTCTAGGAACACTAAGGTTCTCATCACCAACAAGGAAATAGTAATGTAATAATTCATGTGCAATAATATCATTGACGATATCAGGTAATTAAATCTGAGAATCAAGAATCATAAAAATTATTCTAAAATAATCTTCTAAAAAAATTTCATTTACTTAAAATATCCTTTTTAGCAATTTAAATTCCTTTTAATTTAATTTCAAAATAATTCTTTTTTCCAAAATAAGTTCTTTTCTGCAATATTAATAATTCTAAAATAATCTCTTTAAAATAATAATTTCATAAATTCAAAAAAATTTTTTAGCAAGATAAACTTTTACATTAATTCCAAATAGTGTATTTTCCTAAAATAATTCTTTTTTTAATGATTTTATCATTCTAAAAATGATTTCTTCCACAAGATAGAATTACTCAAAAAATAATTATTCTAAAATAGTCCCGGTTGTCAAAATAAACCTATTTAATCTATTATACTTTATCTGAAATACTATT
>NW_017973861.1:0-9774 GCF_001876935.1 Asparagus officinalis
CTCGTTGAGAATAACAAGATCAAACTGCCTCCAGTTCAGGATCAGGAAGATGCCAAGAGAATCAATGATTCGAAATACTGCGCATTCCACAGAGCAGTGCACCACCCCACCAAGGTATGCTATGCTCTTAAAGACAAAATCCAAGCTCTCATCGATGTTGGGGTCATCACCATGAAGCAGCCCAAGGAAAAGAGAGTGGGTGCGAATGCAGTAACGATTAGCTTCGGCTCCTTTCCCGTGAACCAGTTCCAGCTTGAGCCGGTTTGGGGAAGATCCGAGTCAAGTGCCAGATTGGGGATTTGAGGTCGGAGGTCACTTGTTATGTGATTGACGCGGAAACATCCTATAACTTACTGTTGGGTCGACCTTGGATCCACGGTAACCTTATAGTCCCGTCAACTCTACATCAGTGTCTCAAATATGTAGACACAAACAATGAAGTCAAGACGGTGGTCGCGGATAAGCAACCGTTTAAGGGATTGGAGAATTACTTCACCGATTCCCTTTTATACGGCGCTGAATCCGATACTGAACCATCGGCCCAAGGAACGGACAGCGGAGATGAAGCTGATACCGAACCAGGGCTTGATTATGATGGTGGTTTTGTTCTTAATGACATTGTACCCATTGTAATCAATCTTGACGATGATGAATCATCGGAGAATAGTTGTAACTGGCAACTTGCCGAAGAACTATCAATAAACGATGATTTAGAGTATTTGATGTGTCTGGATGACGTCACTAAAGAGCTTTGTGATAATCCTGACCTACATATGCCTCTTCAGTCATTTTGTCTGACGAAAAAGCAGGTACAAGATCCATGCGGAGCGACGCTTGTCATCCCCGCGGGAAAATGGAGTGGAAAAGAAGTCGTCTACGGCAAAGGAAAAGAAGATCCGACACCCGATCACTTCTTAGAGGAAGAAGAAGACGAAGATAAACCTGCTCCTCATCTATTCAGATATGACGCAAAAGCGCGCGATATGATGGAAAAGTATGGGTATGACTTCACACTCGGAGAAGGTCTTTTCTTTGGTCGAGGCCCACGAGTTCCACCTCGAATGGCCTATGTACCGAAGGGAAAACCCGACGATTATTATCGCTATAAAAGAGGTCTCGGCTACGTCTCCTCGTCCGACGACGAATGTTGCTGGCAAATCATTGATCAGATCGCTAACAAGGCTAGAAACGGGTACTCTTCCGACTCTTCGGCTGGGGGTTCCGACACTAGCCTTGGCGAGACGTTCAAAAGGTTGATGTCAAATATGGTCACGGTCGATCCTACCGCAATAGAGGAAGACGACCAGATGCCAACATGGGAAGATCCTTGGGTTCACCACCTAAACATGCAGTATGGTGATAGGTTCGAGCAAAGAGAGCCTCCTACCGAAGATCAAGTACTCCAGGTGAATATGGGAACTGAGGAAAATCCTAAACCGATATTCATTAGCGATAGTCTTCTACCCGATGAGAAAGAAGAGTTAATCTCTCTTATCAAGGAGTACATTGACGTGTTCGCCTGGAATTATGAAGACATGCCAGGACTCGACCCGAACGTAGCAGTACATCGTCTCAATATCAAGATGGATGCCAAACCAGTCAAACAACAACAAAGACGGTTTCGTCCGCAAATGATGGAGGCGATCGAATCCGAGGTCAAGAAGCTTATTGACTCGGGCTTCGTTCGAGAGGAGCAACATCCAGAATGGCTAGCCAATATTGTCCCAGTCCTTAAGAAGAACGGGAAAGTCAGGATTTGTATCGACTTTCGGGATCTCAACACTGCTTGCCCAAAAGATGATTTTCCCCTCCCCATCACGGATGTCATCATCGACAATACGTGTGGGTTCGAGAGGATGTCTTTCATGGATGGTTTCTCTGGTTATAACCAGATAAAGATGCATCCAGACGATGAAAAGCATACCGCATTCAGAACGCCTCTCGGTGTCTTCTGCTACACGGTTATGCCCTTCGGCTTAAAGAACGCAGGTGCTACATATCAACGAGCTATGTCAAAGATCTTTCAGGATCATCTCCGAAAGACTGTTGAATGCTACGTAGATGATCTGGTCGTGAAAAGTCGTGATAAAAAGGATCACATTAAAGACTTGAAGACCATGTTCGACCTGATGCGAGCTCATCAATTGAAGATGAATCCTACCAAGTCTTTCCTCGGAATGTCGAGTGGAAAATTCCTGGGATTCGTCGTCACCACCAAAGGTATCCACATCGATCCTGATAAGGTAAAGGCGATCAATGAATTACAACCTCCGAGAAACCTCAGGGAGCTCAGAGGATTGCAGGGGCGATTGGCTTATATCCGTCGGTTCATTTCGAACCTCTCAGGAAAATGCCAACCATTCTCCAGGCTCGCAAAGAAGGGCGTATCATTTGTATGGGATGAAGCTTGTCAGAAAGCATTCGAGAGCATTAAAGAATATCTCTCAAAACCTCCCGTACTCGTTGCACCGAAATCGGGCAAACCGTTCTTGATTTATGTCAAGGCGACGAGCCACTCATTAAGTGCATTGCTTGCACAAGATGACGATAACGGTCACGAGCAGGCAGTGTATTACTTGAGCCGAACCATGGTGGGCGCCGAGTCTCGATATCCTATGATTGAGAGGGAATGCCTCGCCTTGGTGTTCGCCATTCAGAAGATGCGGCATTATTTGGTCGGGCAGACCATTTACGTCATCTCTAAAGTTAATCCGGTTCGAGTATTCATGACTCAACCCGCTTCCATGAGCTGGCGGTTAGCAAAATGGGCCTTACTCTTGTCCCAATACGACTTGCATTTCAAGCAACAGAAGTCGGTCAAAGGACAGGCCATATGCGATCTCCTTGCAGATAATCCAACGACGGATACCGCCGAAATATATGACGGCTTACCAGATGAAACCCATGAAGTCAACGCAACTTCTCATCAACAAATATGGCGCTTATACTTCGATGGCGCTTCGCGAGCAACTAATGTTGCAAGTGCTCCTGGAAGTTCTAAAATCTCCTCCGGAGTTGGAGTAGTCTTAGTTTCCCCAGGAAAACATGTGATGCCTCGCGCCTACTCGCTAACCGAGCCATGCTCAAATAATGTAGCAGAGTATAACGCACTGATCATAGGACTCAACTTCGCTAAGGAGCTGGGGGTGGAGTATCTCGAGGCCTTCGGCGATTCTCAACTAATAGTCAAGCAAGTCCAAGGAGAATATGAAGTCCGAAGTCAGGATTTAATTCCATACCATAAGATGGCAGTGGAGATAGCGGAATCATTTGAAGGATTCTTCATCGAACATATTCCACGGCTACAGAATACCTATGCAGATGCGTTGGCCGCATTGGCCGTGTCACTAGCGCAGCCTCCCGAAACAGAGCAATTTGTTACGGTAAGAACTCACCAACTCCTAGTGCCGCTTTACAGTGAAGATGCCGAGGAAGAAGAAGTTCAAGAGGTACACGCTACTCAAATCGAGTTCGAACCACGAGATTGGCGTTTCCCCATCATCGACTACGTCTTGCATGGAATCTTGCCAGAAGATGTGAAGGAAAGAGAGTCAATCCGGCGAAGAGCACCCAGATTCTACTACAATACAGAGAATCGAACGCTATACCGCAGGGGGTATGATGGGTTGCTATTGCGCTGCCTATCAACCAAAGAAGCTGAAGAGGTCCTTAGGGAAGCGCACGAAGGAGAGTGTGGCGCACACCAACCTGGTCCTAAGCTTTATGACCGCATCAGAAGAATGGGATATTTCTGGCCTCACATGATGAGCGAAGCAATCACATATGCCCGGAAGTGTCATGCGTGTCAAGTACATGCGAATTATATGCACCAACCTCCGGAGCATCTGCATCCCTCGGTAACATCTTACCAACCTCCGGAGCACCTGCATCCGTCGGTTACGTCATGGCCGTTCGAGACTTGGGGAATGGACATTGTTGGTCCTATAAATCCTCCGTCAGTCAAAGGCGACCGGTTCATCCTGGCAATCACCGATTACTTCTCCAAATGGGCCGAAGCAGTTCCACTCAGAGAAGTTAAAACGAGCAACGTCATTGGATTCATCAAGCACCACGTCATCTATAGGACAGCTCGTCGACGATTCCAAGATGAATCATACATGACAACGGTCCTCAGTTTGTCAGCAACGCCTTCATAAGGTTCTGCGAAAAGTTTAAAATTCAGGACATCTCGTCGACGGCTTATAATCCTACAGCGAATGGATTAGCTGAAGCCTTCAACAAGACCATCATCAAACTCTTGTCCAAGATCGTGAAAACTAACAAACGAGACTGGGATGACAAGCTTGGTGCTGCTCTATGGGCCTATCGGACCACGGTATGCACACCAACGGGAGCAACCCCGTATTCACTGGTATACGGATGTGAAGCTATTCTTCCATTGGAAATCCAAATTCCATCTCTTCGAATCGCTCTCGCAACACAGATGTCGACCGAAGAACAACATCAGAAGCGCCTCGAAGAACTCGAGAAGCTCGATGAAAAACGCCTGGAAGCTCAACAGCATATTGAGTTTTACCAAGCTAGAATCTCTCGAGCCTTCGACAAAAAGGTTCGACAAAGGAGTTTTAAGGAAGGGGATTTGGTCTTAACTGAAAGACATCCTATGAACCTGAGACCATTCGTGTTAGAGACAGTCTACTCGAGTGACGCCTATCGCCTCGTCACCAAAGACGGCGACCGGCTCATGATGCCGATAAACGGCAAATTCCTGAAAAGATACTATCCTTAGTATCTTTTTGGATAACCAATGCATCGGGAAGTTCCCGGAAGGATACCACATGGGTATTCTTAGGGATAACCCGGTCGTTGTGGAATCGACGAATAAGAACTCTGCATTCGAACTCTGAAGGTCAGAATGTCTCTTCTTATTCTCGACAAAATTCTCTAACTCTTATGAGTTCCTTTTGTGAGATTTATTCTCATCAAAATTTTCCAACTCTTATGAGTTACTTTTGTGAGATGAGATCTAATCCTCTGATAGGTTAATCTTTCCTCACCAAACCATCCGCTGATCAAATCAAACGACAGTGGACCCACCAACATTTCCATCTGCCAGTCATTGGCGTTTCTCAGACTCAAGTTTGGTCAAACCTTCCTACAGTTAGGACCAAAGCCAAAATCCCCTCTCGATTCCTCCAATGAACGAGAGGTCCACTTTCAAATCGAGTGATCAAACCTTCCTACAGTTAGGATCATCTCAGACTCCTGCTTGGTCAAACCTATAAAAGTTAGGACCACAGCCAAATTCCCCTCTCGATTCCTTCCATGAACGAGAGGTCCACTTGGAACAGTCAAACCTATAAAAGTTAGGATTGTTTCCGATCTCGCTTAGTCAAGCCTACACATGGTCAAGACTAAAGTCGAGTCACTCCTTTTCGATAAACGAAAATCCACCTTTGTCCCCTTTTTCCACCAAACCTATAAAAGTTAGGGTTGAAATTGGGTCTTCTCCTCAATGAATGAGGGGTTCTTTGGGTTCAAATGACCAATCCTATAAAAGGTAGTGTCGTTCGAACTTTTCCGATTCTCGGAGTGGAGATCCCACTCTTAGTTTCATCCTGCAGGATTCTGGGGGTGGAGATCCCACCTCGAGTTTCCTTTCCGCCTGAAGATAGAATATAAAATTCTTCCTCTTCGGCAACGGGAGATAGAATATAAAATTCTTCCTCTCTCGTTTCTTTTCCACCGGGAGATAGAATATAAAATTCTTCCTCTCCTCGGACCTTTCCGATGCTCGGAGTGGAGATCCCACTCCCAGTTCATCCTTCCAGATACTGGGGGTGGAGAATCCCACCTCGAGTTTCTTTTCCAGCTGAAGATAGAATATAAAATTCTTCCTCTTTAGCACCGGGAGATAGAATATAAAATTCTTCCTCTCCTCGGACCTTTCCGATGCTCGGAGTGGAGATCCCACTCCCAGTTCATCCTTTCCGATGCTCGGAGTGGAAATCCCACTCCCAGTTCATCCTTTCTGATGCTCGGAGTGGAAATCCCACTCCCAGTTCATCCTTTCCGATGCTCGGAGTGGAGATCCCACTCCCAGTTCATCATTCCGGATGCTCGGAGTGGAAATCCCACTCCCAGTTCATCCTTTCCGATGCTCGGAGTGGAGATCCCACTCCCAGTTCATCCTTCCAGATACTGGGGGTGGAGAATCCCACCTCGAGTTTCTTTTCCAGCTGAAGATAGAATATAAAATTCTTCCTCTTTAGCACCGGGAGATAGAATATAAAATTCTTCCTCTCCTATTTTGACACAACTTTCAACTTCCAATCCGCGCACTTGGTGCATGGGGAATTTTATCCCGAATCCTAAGTAGGGATAAGTCAACACCTAACACGTGTTGCCGGGTAGCCTATTCCCGTAACAAGGGCAAAGTCTACGTATTCAAAGTCGTAGCATTAAGTCTAAGGGAGTTCATTCCTTTAGCACAACGTTACATGCGGAACGGATTTCGACAATCCGCATGCTAGCCCGATTCAAACGGTAATCGGTAAAGGCACCTCAAACCCGTTGATGGCTGGGGGTTTGCCAAAAATCCCATAAAATCTGTCATTCAGAAGAAATACAGACAAATCACAAGAAAGAAGCAAATGCGGAGTTTCTATTAATAGGTCAAGTCAAAAGCATACAACAAAGAGCTCATTAGCCCGAAGGCAACTGACGGCTAAGAATATGAGACTTTAAGCTAAAAAGTCTATCTGCATAACTCTGCTCAAGTCCCGCCTGCAGATCTGCTCGGGCAGATTCCTCAGAACAGCTCAAGATCTCCGCAGCTTCACTCTTCAACTTCATCAATCCCTCCTGAGTGGACCCGAACTCCTCGAGTACCCGGTCACGGGCCAAAAACCCCAAAGTCAACGCCTAACACGCGTTGCCGGGTAGTCTATTCCCGTGAGAAAGACGAAGCCTATGTATTCAAGATCATAGCACAAAGCCTCAGAGAGTTTACTCTCTCAGCACAACGTTACATGCGGAACGGATTTCGACAATCCGCATGCTAGCCCGATTCAAACGGTAATCGGTAAAGGCACCTCAAACCCGTTGATGGCTGGGGGTTTGCCAAAAATCCCATAAATCTGTCATTCGGAAGAGATACAGAGAAAACACAAAAGAAGCAAATGCGGATTTTCTATTAATAAATCAAGTCAAAAGCATACAACAAAAGCTCGTTAGTCCGAAGGCAACTGGCGGCTGAGAATACGAGACTTTAAGCTAAAAAGTCTATCTACGTAACTCCGCTCAAGCCCCGCCTGTAGATCAGCTCGAGCAGACTCCTCAGAATGGCTTAAAATCTCCGCGGCTTCGCTCTTCAGCTTCATCAGTCTCTCCTGAGTGGATCCCAGCTTCTCGAGTGCCTCCTCACGAGAACGCTCTAGTCCAATCAGGTCATCTGCAATAAGAACAGCAGATTCCTCAGCGCGCTTCAAAGCCTCTCTCAACCTAGCCACCTCCTCGCGGTTCGAGTCCGAAGAACGGAGTAGCTCAGCTCTATCCGCATCTTTCCTCGCCACGACGGTCATCAGCTGCGCAATGGTACTCTCATGTGACTGAAGCTCGCACCCGATGGAGGATCTCAAGTCACGCCACTGTGCCATCCTAAGCTCCAACTGAGAAGACACGAAAGAAGAAGTCCCGGTAACCTCCAGTTCCTTCAACTCTCGTATCTCTGACTCCAGGGCAGCGAAATCAGCAGTGAAGGAATCAGCCAGTTCCGGGTATCCTTCTTCCCTCATCATCGTCATGTGGCGAGAGAAGGAACGCCGGAACTGATCGAAGCCGCCTCCTCGGTGGAGAAGCTTCTCGATCAAGCCATTATACCAGGCGGTGAAGAAGCTGAGGTCCGTACGGAAAGCCTCTCTGTCAGGATCAGTATCGACCAAAAGGCTACGGACACGCTCGTACAAGGAAGATCGAGATCCTACAAGCAGAAACATAGGAGCTCAGTGGATTATCGAATATGAAAAGGAAAGTCTAAAGGCAAGTTCTGAACATACCGACACCAACAGACGTCCCCTCGGGTTGAGGTCCGACAGGCTCTGGGACAGCAGCAGAAGAGGGTACGTCAGCCCCTGCAGGCGGATTGCTCGCACCACTCGGCAAAGATGGGGAGGCACCACTGCTATGAAGGCTTTCAGTCCCGGGAACTGTAGCAGTATCAGGCTCAACGCCTGGTCCTACAATGACACTCCTACAAATGGAAATTTGGACAAATAAGGAGAATCGGGATAAGAAGGTCGTATGAATACCTGCAATCCCCATGTCCTCAGATGCAGCCGGAATGCCAAGAGTCATAAGAGTATCGGCCCAAGCTGCTGGTCCTATGATGACACTCTCTTATTAGTCAAAATGAAAATTTAGACGAATAAGAAGAATTGGGATCTGCATACCTGTAGATCCATTATCCGCGGGCATTTGAGGGATGTCAGGAGTCATATGAGAATCAGTCCTAGCGGCTGGTCCTATGATTGCACTCATTAGTCAAAAGACAGATAAACATAGGAAAGTACAATATCCCTGAATCGTATACATACCTGCAAGCCCGTCGCTCTGAGGCAAACTGGATATGCCAGGGATAGATACCGGGCTAACTCCAATGGTTGACGCTGCGATAATCAATCATTCATTAGTCAAATAAAAGATCGGGCAAGAGAAAGAGAATCAGATATGTACCGGTAAATGAATCGTTCCCGAAGAATGGTCTCTCGGTCCCTCTGGAAGTCTGCTCAGCCAGCATGTCAGCTAATAAACCGGCATCCGGTTTCGAGAAGCTTGGCCTCTCCATCGCAACATCTGCAAGGTAACTTGAATGTTGAAAGATGAGGAAAGCTCGAGGAGATACTTTCAGCAAAAACGGGAAGTCTTCCTTCCCCATGCTTGAGGAAAATGACATTGAATGTGGATATACCTGAATAAGGGACTGTGGGCTCGACATTATTCATCTGTTCGAGATCGATGTTTAGATCGATGCCCAAAGACCCGTCATGAAGGGCGTCGCACATCTGTCGCACAAAGCAATCCATGTTATCAGGTCCAGGAGACACTGGACCCGGTGGGATTTCGCCCTCTTCGAAGAACCCTGAAGCATAAAACATGGTTACAAATCCCAAAAGGTAAATCACCTTAAAACAATGAAATGTTACCTTCTCCTCCATCGGCGGTGCTTCCTAGGTCTACTCCATAGGGACGCTGACCGTCATGGGGCTTATGGGCGGTCTTCTTCCTCTTCGGGGCACCAACCCTCCGAGGGCCAACGGGTCGAACATGCGCAGGCCTATCACACGTTTCAACGTGTGTAGGAGCTGGTGGCTCATGATCGTCGGAGGTCCTACCTAAAGCGACAATAGCCATTTCAATGAAAAAGAGCTGTCATTTATGGAAAAGGAAAAGCAAAGAGGCAGGACAAACCAGTATCGAGATCCCCTCTGTCGGTATCTGCATCCACATATTCCTCCTCGGAGGTCCCGTCATCGTCACCCGTAGGGAGGAACTCTTCCTTGACTGTGAGAGGAGATTTGGTGTGCCCTTTTCTCTGCTTCTGAGCAAGCTCAGCCCTGCGACCAGCCATCATAGCGGCCCGGACCGCATACTCGGACTGTAATTCTGAGAGACTCTTAACGCTGATGGGCTCATAGGTAGAAAGGAACCACTTGCAGCTGAGGAAAGTGATCAATGGCTTACGATGATATGAAGGGAGAGCAAAATGGGCTCCAGTGCAGCCCACCATTGTCCATAGCCACGCTCGTACGCCAT
>NW_017973862.1:0-11754 GCF_001876935.1 Asparagus officinalis
TTTTAGTGGGGCCACCCTCAGTGCTCTTGGGCGGTGCGTCGGCCATGATGATTTCGTCCACTTCCGGATTGCTATCAACTACGGCGTTCTGGGTGCGACGGTTGGATTCAGCTAGCTGACTTGACAAAGCACGGATTTGTTGATCGTGCATTTGCTTCATCTCCTGCATAGCCATTTCCATTTCGATCTTGAAGATTTCCTTCTGCCTAGCCAGGGCCTCTTCAATGATTTTGGCTATCTGATCTGTGTTGGCCATGAACACTTCTCGAGCTTGCCCTACGCTAGACGTTGTATCGTCGGAGGCGAGAGCGGAATAGGAATCCGAGAGTTCATCATCGGAATGTACTCCCTCATGGATCCCACAGTAATTGTCATATCTGACGGCTTCTATATTGTTGAATTGACTCTGCTTCCTGAAGAGAAATTAGGGTCGGGACCGCTTGAAAGAATTGGGGCTTTTCCCTTGTTGACCATGTTGATGGCAACTTCTGGGAACTCGTTGTCTCGAGCAGCCGATCCTTTTTGATGGAAATGCCCTGATTTGGGCTTTGTCGTTCCATCGGGTATCGAGACCCTCTGTGGAGCGGTCTTGGGGCAGCTACAGGCTGATAATACTGCCCTGATAATTTTGGTACACGGACAGTGAGAATCCGCTTCCCGGGTGTTTCTCTTTCGAGATTCATCCGCACCCCCAGCCTGATAGTACAACTCATCGACGTTGCGGTCGGAGTAACCTATCGGCTGCTCACATGGGTCCTCAGGTATAACGCGTTCGTAGGTCTGACGCGTCTTCTTCTGAGTGTTCATTGCCTCGTTGGCCTCTACGGGAGTCACACGTTCGGCATCACACCTTTGTGAGGGTGAAACCTTAACGGGCTCCCTCAGCGATCTCCAGCTTTCCTTGACAAGCGCTTTTCCTCGATTCTCGGGTAAAGCAGCGATACGATCCTTCGGAGGATTCTTGAACTTGGGGAAATCCGCGCTGCGGTGGGGCTTTTCCAGAGGTTCGGGATCTGAAATTGACGAAGGTTGGAGAGCAATATTACCTGCTTTTACCTCAGGCGTTGTTTTGGCCTTCGGCATCCAAACTCGTTCGGATCTCGGCGATCTCTTAACGGCCTCTCCCTTTAGCATTTCTTGTGCTTTTCGCATAAGGGCCCGGGCATGCGCACGCAAAGCGCGGCGCTTCTGGATTCGCTCCTCAAGAGTAGAACGGGTTCTTTTGACATGAACCCATTTGTTCGTTTCTGCTTCGGAGGAGGGGCTGGTTGTTTGCCGTGGTTGCTCCTGGAGTTGCCTGGATTTTAGATCTACGTTATAGCGGACCCCATCCATCGGCTCCAAAGCCTCGGCTAGTTGTCGAGCAAGACGTTGACGTTGTCTTTGTCGTGCTCTCTTTGATAATGCCGGAGCGTCTTCAGAAGCCATCTCCTCGGCGGAAGAGGAGTCCGGATCTGCGATCTCAACCACGTTGGACGACGCGGGGATGTCACGTGGTGCAAGTGCAGAGGCGGCAACGGGGTCTTGGATTTTTGAACCGAAGGACCTGCAATCATTTATGAAAGAGGTTACCTTTCTGTACCCGTTTGGAGAGGCGGATCTGGAGGAGGAGGAAGAGAGGCCTTCTTTGAACCGTTGTTGATCGAGCTCGTGTTCTTCATTCACCCCGATCTTGAGTGCTGGTTGCGTCACGACGGCGTCGGTTGCGATGCCGTTGGCTCCCACTGTGGTCGCCAGCTTGTTTGCGGAAAAAGTTGCTGTATTCATTGCTGCATTCATTACAACTTCAATCGTTACAATGAAATAAAAAGATAGCCTTTTTATAAGACCGGTACACAATGAAAACAAAATAGATACAACTCTTTTCAAACAAACGCAAGATCTGTTTGTCATCTCTTGCTTGCGTGGGTCTTTTGCCTGTGACGGGGATGTTGATATCCGTGGACCACCGGGGCACTCAGATCTGGTCCGAGAAAATCGGGCAGAGTTTCGTCTATCCGCGGGGGGATTTTAGAAACTCTGAACCCCGTCGATCCGCGTGGGATCTCAGAGGTGTAAAGCTTATGTCTCGGCTAAAACGAGGCACTAGCTCTCCTTTGTATCACCGCTAAGGGCAACACTAAGGGAAAAGAAGGTGGGGAATGAAGAAGAAGACTCCTTTGCTGCAGAAGGCTCGCTCACTCCTCGATCCGGCAGGGCTTCGCCGCTCTCTTAGAAAACCCCGACTCCTTCCTCCGGCAGGGCTTCGCCGCTCCTCTCTGGAATTTCAGATCTCAAAGGCTAGAGCTCTAGATCTGAAATTCCTCTCCCAAAACCAAGGCCAAGAGAATGGAGGCCCTAGGGGCCTATTTATAGGAAAACAAAGGGGGGGTAGGGGCTGGTTGAGGACACCCCCTAGGGGGGTGTCTCGGCTCCAAAACCGAGACACCCCTTGGGGTGTCTCGGCCATGGCCGAGACACCCCCAAGGGGTGTCTCGGTTTTGGAGCCGAGACACCCCCCTAGGGGTGTCCTCAACCAGCCCCCACCCCTTGCTTTTCCTATAAATAGGCCCCTAGGGCCTCATTTCTCTTGGCCTTGGTTTTGAGAGAGAAATTTCAGATCTTGAGCTCTAGCCTTTGAGATCTGAAATTTCAGAGAGGAGCGGCGAAGCCCTGCCGGAGTAAGGAGTCGGGGTTTTCTAAGAGAGCGGCGAAGCCCTGCCGGATCGAGGAGTGAGCGAGCCTTCTGCAGCAAAGGAGTCTTCTTCTTCATTCCCCACCTTCTTTTCCCTTAGTGTTGCCCTTAGCGGTGATACAAAGGAGAGCTAGTGCCTCGTTTTAGCCGAGACATAAGCTTTACACCTCTGAGATCTCACGCGGATCGACAGGGTTTAGAGTTTCTAAAATCCCCCCGCGGATAGACGAAACTCTGCCCGATTTTATCGGACCAGATCTGAGTGCCCCGGTGGTCCACGGATATCAACATCCCCGTCACAGGCAAAAGACCCACGCAAGCAAGAGATGATGAACAGATCTTGCGTTTGTTTGAAAAGAGTTGTATCTATTTTGTTTTCATTGTGTACCGGTCTTATAAAAAGGCTATCTTTTTATTTCATTGTAACGATTGAAGTTGTAATGAATGCAGCAATGAATACAGCAACTTTTTCCGCAAACAGACTGGCGACCACAGTGGGAGCCAACGGCATCGCAACCGACGCCGTCGTGACGCAACCAGCACTCAAGATCGGGGTGAATGAAGAACACGAGCTCGATCAACAACGGTTCAAAGAAGGCCTCTCTTCCTCCTCCTCCAGATCCGCCTCTCCAAACGGGTACAGAAAGGTAACCTCTTTCATAAATGATTGCAGGTCCTTCGGTTCAAAAATCCAAGACCCCGTTGCCGCCTCTGCACTTGCACCAC
Organism: Asparagus officinalis; assembly: GCF_001876935.1. NCBI lineage: Eukaryota > Viridiplantae > Streptophyta > Magnoliopsida > Asparagales > Asparagaceae > Asparagus > Asparagus officinalis. The sequence continues at coordinate 3,401 of NW_017973862.1, forward strand.
GCGACGTCCCCACGTCGTCCAACCTGTGCTGCATGGCCATCTCCATCTCGAACTTGAAACTTTCTTTCTGCCGAGCCAGGGCATCTTCAAGCATCTTGGTCATTTGTTCGGCGCTGATCATGAGCGCCTCGCGGGGTTGTCCCTCGCTGGATACCGTGTTGTCCGATGCAATCGCAGAGCAGGCATCTGATCCTTCGTCTTCTGACGGTGATCTCGTCTGAACCCTACCATAAGTCCCTCGTGTAATGGTTCCGGACTGCAGATGAGTTAAATACCAGGGTACTAGCGGAATTGACTCGGGATTATCCCCCGTCGATGCCCTTTTGCTGGCCATATTAGTGGTGACCTTCGGAAATTCTCCGTCTTTGACTATCCTTCTTCTTCGTTGGAAACGCCTAGGCTTAGTCTCAGACGTTCCGGTGGAAATTCTCTTGAACACCGAAACTCTCCTTGGGGCTTCAGAACAACAGCACTCTGATAACACCGCCCTGATGATGTTGGCACATGGACAGTGAGGTTCCGTGTCTCGTGCATTTCGCTTCCAAGACTTACTCGCACCCCCAGCTCTATAGTACAACTCATCAGTTTGATAACTGGAGCAACCTATAGAGTGTTGGCATGATTTCCCAAGTACAACACCATCATTATCAGACGAATATGCTTCCTTCTGGTGATATGGTACTTTATTAGCATGCTCAAAAGTCGCTCGTTCCAGTCTACGCTTTTGTGAGCGGATTAGAACGACCCCCAGTCGGGTTTATCATTTGGGGACCTTTCAACGGACCCAATCGCTCCTTGATAGGTACCTTACCTCGATTCCCCGGTAAGGGACCGAGGCGACCTTTCAAAGGAACCCTGGATGTTGAAGGATCCGTGTTCTTACCTGACTCCGCCGGAGGTGCGGGGGCAAGGGGAACGGGACCTGGATTTGATGAAGGTTGGGCAGCAACATCTTCAGCTCTTGTCTTAGGCGCTGGCTTTGTCTTTAACACCCATACCTGCTTGAGCTTTGACGGGTTCTTAACCGTCTCTTCTTTCTGCATCTCCTCCGCTTTCTATAGGAGAGCTCGGGCATGCGCAAGCAATGCGCGGTGCTTCTTGATTCGCTCTTCGAGGGTTGAGCGAGTCCTCGTGACACGAACCCACTCGTTCGTTTCTGCCTTGGAGGAGGAGTTGGTTACGTACCGTTGTTGCTCTTGGCGCTGTCTGGATTTGAGATCTTCATTGTAGCGGATCCCGTCCATCGATTCCGCGGCCTTGGCCAGTTGTCGTGCAAGGCGTTGGCGCCGTCTTTGGCGAGCCATCTTCTTGGTGGAGGAGAAGCCCAGATCTGCGATCTCGACCACGTTGGACGACGCGGGGACGTCACGTGGTGCGAGTGCAGTGATGGCAAGGGGATCTTGGGTCTTTGAGCCGAGGGTCCCACGAACGTTTCTGGAAGAGGATGCCTTCCTGCACCTGTTCGGAGAGGCAGATCTGGAGGAGGAGGAAGAGAGGTACTCTTCGAACTTTTGCTGATCGAACTCGTATTCGATCTCTTCATTCACCCGGATCTTGAATGCCGGTTGCGTCACGATGGCCTCGGCAGCGAGGCCGTTGGCTCCCACTGTGGTCGCCAGCTTGTTTGCGGGGAAAGTTGTTGTATTCATTGCTGTATTTATTACAACTTCAGTCGTTACAATGAAACAAAAAGATGGCCTTTTTATAAGACTCTTACACGATGAAAAAAAAAAGTACAACTCTCTTCAAACAAACGTAAGATCCGTTTATCGTCTCTTGCTTGCGTGGGTCTTTTGCCTGTGACGGGGACGTCAATATCCGTGGACCACCTGGCACTCAGATCTGTTCCGAAAAATCAGACAGAGCTTCGTCGATCCGCGTGAGATCTAGAAACCTGAAGCGTCTATCTCGGCTAAAACGAGATATCAGCTCTTCTTAGTGATTACCGGCGAAGGGTAATACTAAGGAAAAGGCTCGTCGATTCACTTCAGTCGTTCGTCGACGTCAATTAGACTCTTGTGGATCGGATAGTGACGTTCATTGTCTCTCTTTAACACTGAACCGTTCGTGGGAACCTATAGGCAATTTTCGATGCCTACAACGAGCAAAGCGGCAAGGGAGGTAAGGCTCTATGTGGCATTGATTCTTCACCCGAAGGACAAGATATCCCAAAGCGGCAAGGGAGGTAAGGCTCTATGTGGCATTGATTCTTCACCCGAAGGACAAGATATCCAACGCAGATGTTCACTAACCAGCGGAAGCAACCGACGTCGAGAATAGTCCGGTCACTTCTAGGTTTCTCCTCGTCAATCAGCGTGTCACCATAGCGACCCGAAAAGTGAGGAAAACACTTGAAGAACTCCCAGCTCTTACGGACTCGAAGCTCTCGTTGAACTCACTGAATTTGTTCCCAAGCCATCTGCTCTTCTCCAACAACTGCATGAAAGGAACGGGGACATCAACAACGCTGGGCACCGACATCAAATCAGGACGGTGAAGAACGAGCCACGCCATCAGATATGCGTAAGGAAGCTCGACCTTCGGACAAATAAGCTCAGTCGATGGTTCAGAACCCATCTGTGTAAAACTGCTGACTAGACACCTGAGCCCGCAATGGATGCCAGCAACCATCGCTGGGAGCAGGGAAAGCTCTCTCCCGTAAGCTAGCTGAACTGCAGGGAAGAGCACCTCGAGAGGTAGAGCGTCTGAAGGCTGGTGCGGGACAACACATTTCTTCAACCAAAGGGCAAGGTGCTAGGAGAGTCCGGGGCCCAATAGACTTCTGTGCACGGCAGAGAAAAGAACGAAACTTGGTTCCCGCAGGAAAAGCTCCCTCAGCACTGGCGATGGTGTAAGAACGAGCCTCAGCCTTCTCCAGCAACTCATTAATTGCGGAAGGAGTCAACACGTCTAATTCATGAATGGGCTCGCCGGAATTCCCCTCCAAGTTCTGGAACAAATAGCAAGCAAACTGCTTCAAGCTGACCTGCCTCTTCCTTTTCGCTTGAGGAGAAGTCTGGACCAAAGAGGTATGATAATGACAAGTAAGATCCCAGAGAGTGTCATACATGTCGGGAGTATCTTTCTTCATACACTCCAACTGCTGGTTCGAGGGAAAATACTCCTGATACGGACAATCCCCCATCGGAAGACCAGAAACATGATGCATCTCATGCAAGGCCAACCCTAACTCACCACCGCTGGTCAGAAAGGTGTTGCTGTCAGGCATGTAGGTCTCCAGCAAAGCCAAGAAATGGCGACAGCTGACTGGGATTCCGTACATGGTGGCTCGTATAGGTGCATACAACCCACTGCTCTTCAAATCCCTCTCCCAGCGTGCTAAGACGAAACTAGTCATGCGGGCCCACCACCCCTTGGCTAGCGAGGAAGCCCAACCATAGCATCTGTATTCTGGTGGAGGTAACCGTCTCCCCAGAAGAGCCAGACGATTACCCACGGTAGGTGCAGCTGCTGACACCTCGCCTGGGGGTGCAGTGTCAAGGCCCATGATCCCTGGTCAAAGGCCACGAACGTCATGATACCCGTTAGAGCCGGGAGTCTTATGGTGAGTGGCATACCCGCACTGGACTCGCTCAGCATCATCAGTAAGATGCCAAGACATCTGCCGCCCCACGGCCTGTCCCTTCAAATGACTGAAAGAATACTGTCGCGAAATGGAGGGAATATAAAAGACAGCCCTACAAACAAGCTCCCTCGTCGAGAGTCAGCCAGTGCTCCTCGCCAAGGGTAAGCGCAGCAGGATCCTCGACATGATCCCCAAACAAGAAACTCGGCTTCTTTAAAGCCTGAGTGGAGGTAGAATCCGCGGTGAAGGGGGCATCTGTAATAAGCTGGCGCAATCAATGACGCCCTCCTTCCCGTATCAGATGACAGGATTCCTCAGAGCGATCTCTGTCAAACCGAGGGAGTGGACCAACGGCCTGTCTGAGAGAAGCTGAGGAGAAGACCTCCCGGCTACAACCAGTGTTGGCATGAGCAGGAAGGCTACCCGCGGGAACACAAGGGTGGAGTCAGAAAATTCATCAGAAGAATGATAAGCTCATTCACGGAATAATTGGAGAGACGATTTTGAGTGTCCTACACCGGAAGAACGGTATGCATCATCACGTGAATAACGTGGTAACATACACCGATCTATAAGGTATAGGACGACACAAAATCGCCCCAATATACTAGAAGACTTGAATTGGCTAAGCAAGACAAGTCTGAAACCTTAACCCCCGCGAAGGAGGGTGTGTAGACATCAAAAATTGCCAATAGGTCCCCGCACACAGCTCGGTATTAACGATCGACGATTGAACGTCACTACCCGGTTCACAAGGGTTCAAAGTGGTTCGTATTTGACTTTGGAACCCGATTGTTTCGGTTTCTTCTTGCGGAGCGGAGGGGCTGGCTTGTTTGCGGCGTGGTTGCTGCCGCCCTCTCTGGGCGTTGCCTGGATTTTAGATCTTACGCATGGCGGATTCAGTCCATTGGCGTCCAAAGCGCGTCACAGTTTTGCCGCTAGGTTCACGGCATTAGTTGTACGAGCGAAGGGACGTTGACGTTGGTCTTTGTCGTGGCTCTCTTTGATAAGTGCCGGAGCGTCCTTTCAGAAGTCATCTCCGTCGGCGGAGAGAGGAGTCGGCGGATCTGCGATCCGTCGACCTATCTTTGGATCGACGTGGGGCTGTCGGTGGTGCAGTTGCAGAGCGGCAACGGGGTTCTTGGATTTTTGAACCGAAGGACGCTGGGCATCATGATGAGTGAGTGGGTTATCCGTTTGCTGTAGGCCTCTGGGTTATTTTGGAGATGGCGAGGAGGGAGGAAGGAGGCCGTTCTTTGGAATTCTGGCGATCGAACTGCCGCGCGCGTCTCTTCATTTCACTCGATCTTGAAGTGCCTGGCGTCCACGACACGCGTCGTTGGGATGCCGTTGGCGCAGGTCCCTCACTAGGTAGGTCGCCAGTCTGTTTGCGAAAAAGTTGCTGTATTCATGGCTGCATTCATTACAACTCTCGATCGTTACCAATGAAATAAAAAGGTAGTCTTTTTATAAGACGGCGGTACACAAGAAACAAACGCGAATATCCTCTTTTCAAGACAATCAAGAGTATCTGTTTGTCACAATGGTCTTAGCTTGGCGTGGTCTTTGGCTCGTGACTGCGGGGATGTTGATATCCGTGGACAGCACCGGGGCACTCATGATCTGGTCCGATAAATGGGGAAACATCGGAACTTGTCGCCCAGAGTTCTCGTCTATCCGCGGGGGATTTTAGAAACTCTGACTTCGTCGATCTGCGTCGCAGATCTTAGAAGGTAGTTAGGAGCTCCTAGTCTCGATATCGAGAGTAGTTCACTCTACTTAGTATCCGCAGCCGACTAAGGGGCAACACTAAGGGAAAATAGAACAGGGAATGGGAAGAAGGAAGGCTTTGCTGCAGGAAGGCTCGCTCACCCTCCCTCGATGCCGGTCAAGGGCTTGCGCCGCTTCTTAGAAAGCCTGCGCGTCCTCGCTCACGGCAGGGCTTCGGCCGCTTCAAGAAGAAGGCGCATCCTTGCTAAGATAATTCAGGCCTTGGAATTGCAGCGCCAACAATCAAGAGCCGCCTCAAATGAGGGCACTAGGGGCTATTTATAAGTGCCAAAAGGAGCAAGGGGGACATTCTTGACGACACCCCTTGGGGGTGTCTCGGGGCCATAGCCGAGACACGCCCTTAGGGGTGTCTCGGCGCATGCGCCGGAGAACACCCCACTTGGGTGTCTCGGCCAAGGCCCGAGAACACCCCCTTGGGGGGTGTCTCGGCCAAGGCCGAGACACCACGCTTGGGGGTGTCTCCGGCGCAAAGGCCGAGACACGCCGCCTTGGGGTGTCTCGTGACAAGGCCGAGACAACCCCTTGGGGTGTTCTCGGGCTGGGCCGAGACACCTGGGTGGTCTGGCTTTGGCCAAGACACGCGCCTCGGGTGTTTCTTCCTGGCCGGGATGGCCCCTCGGGGTGTCTCTAGTCTGGGTCCGCGGAGGGATGTTCCCGGTAGGCTGTATTTTTGCCGTTGATAAGATCGTCTCGGGCCGTACTTGCCCAAAAACTCGGATTCGAAATGATTTCGGATGCGTTGGAATCGTTGGCAAGGATGACGCGCTGTAGGCCCCGATGGTTGGGGATGTTATCAAGTTGGGGTGATCCATGGACACGGCGGGCGTTGGTCCTTCTTTGACATGTCCGGCCGCGTGGGGTTTCCGTCAATCGCATATCCCGTGATTCTGACGATCTCTGCTCGGCGCTTGCACATAGTGCCTCGTCGCTTCGCGATCAGAGTCGTTCACCGGCGTCATTTTGAACGGCCTTGATGAACCGGGTAGTGAACGTTCACTATGTATAAATAGGATTTCATAATTGAAGTCTAGTTAAACCTTCAAATTTCGTGCATGCAAAACAATGGTTGTCATTTTTCACGGTGAATTTTGGTGAAATACCCAAAATACCCTTCGCATTCAAGACTAAATTCGGGTCAAGGACACGCTCGAGCTGGGTCATGATCATCATATCTGATCATATTGCACCCCCGATACCCCACAATTTTGGTTAATTTTACAAGTAAGCCATTTTGTAGAATTTAGCCAATTTCGCATATAGACCCCTTCACAAATTTCAATTTAACGTCCACATACCCTTATCAAAACTTTGGTTATTGGGTTGTGGTCTAAACTTTTGGAATTTCAGCCCTTTTGCAAATAAACCCCTCTACACTTTGTGGGTTGCTCTTTTGCAAATAAACCCCTCTACACTTTGTGGGTTGCTCTTTTGCAAATAAACCCCTCAAACCACATTGAACCATATTTACATACAACCCCCTCAAAGTTCACTCCCCCTCTTTACATACAAACCCCTCAAAGTTCAGTCCCAAATTTGCACAAAACACCCCCAATTGTCGGCCGTGAACAGTAAAATCCGGCCGTGAACAGTAAAATCCGGCCGTGAACAGTACCTTTTTGTTTTTTTCTCAAATTCCATAATCAAATTTGGTTCTCTACACAATCCATCTCCCAAATTTCGGCCAACAAACAAACCCAATGCAAATTTCGGATTTTTGCCCAAATCCAAGAACTAGGGTTTCAAATATCGAATCAAAACATGAGAAACTAACTAGAATCAAAGCAAAGGAATAGAAGCCATGAAAAGAAGGCTTACCCAAGTTCTTGAAACTTGAAGAAGGAAGAAAAAAATCCAAACGACCAAAACCCTAGATTTGAATCTCCTCCTTTGCTCGAATCCAAGTGGGAAGAAGAGTTTGAACACTTGAAGAGGGAAGGTAAAGGCTTTGAAAGAGAGGGGAGACTTGGAACTCTTGATGAAGGAGAGTTCTTGGGGAGAAAGAACTCAAAACAATGGTGGAGGGATGGAGGTAGAAGAAGAGTTTGAGAGGGAAAAGAAAGAGTCCTCTTTTGAAAAGAAGGGGGAAAACAAAAGGGGAAACAAAATTCAAACAAAAAAGGAAGTAAAGAGGGGGAAACAAAATGAAGAAAAAGACAAAAAAAAACAAGGGGGGACCACGGTTGAGCCAAAGACACCCCTAGGGGTGTCTCGGCAAAACCGAGACACCCCAAGGGTGTCTCTGTTTTGTTGAGACACCCCTAGGGTGTTTTGACTGAATTTTGTACCCCCGAACTCCTTTTGGACTCCGATTTCGCCGATTTTCCGACGGTTGTTGGATATTTCGACGAGTCCCACATTTATCAACGCCGAACGATTTGAAACCCTAGGGTCAACGCCGGTCAACGCGTAACCCTAGGTCAACGCCAGTCAACGCGTTGCGACAAAAGTCAACGTTTGACTTAAACTGTGTATACTCCAGTAAACGTACGAGTATAAACTGTGTCAACGTCGGGCAGTCCGAAACCCTAGGGTCAACGCCGGTCAACGCGTAACCCTAGGTCAACGTCAGTCAACGTATTGCGACCAAAGTCAACGTTTGACGATTCAAAACCCTAAGGTCAACGCCGGTCAACGCGTAACCCTAGGTCAACGCCAGTCAACGCGTTGCGACCAAAGTCAACGTTTGACGATCCAAAACCCTAGGGTCAACGCCGGTCAACGCGTAATCCTAGGTCAACGCCAGTCAACGCGTTGCGACCAAAGTCAACGTTTGACGATTTCAAACCCTTGGGTCAACGCCGGTCAACGCGTAACCCTAGGTCAACGCCAGTCAACGCGTTGCGACCAAAGTCAACGTTTGACGATTTGAAACCCTAGGGTCAACGCCGGTCAACGCGTAGCCCTAGGCCAACGCCAGTCAACGCGTTGCGACCAAAGTCAACGTTTGACGATCCAAAACCCTAGGGTCAACGCCGGT
>NW_017973863.1:0-2820 GCF_001876935.1 Asparagus officinalis
TGAGCGATTCCTTAGAAGGAAGAAAGCCGAGAGGAACCAACCGACGGTTAATCCGCTGAATTCAAACTTTGCCTCTCGTGGTAAGGGCAAGGCACCTGTAGCTGCGGATTGTGCTAATCAAGCGTCACAACAGCAATCTCGAAGGCAACAAAAGACTTCGGGTCCGAGACTCCAAAAAGAGTACTCTTTCGAGGACGAAGACCTAATCAAGCGTCACAACAGCAATCCCGAAGGCAGCAAAAGACTTCGGGTCCGAGACTCCAAAGAGAGTATTCCTTCAAGGACGAAGACGTTCCAGCCATCTTCGAATCCCTCCTTGAAGGTAACAAGATCAAGCTACCACCTATCACAAATCAGGAGGAAGCTGACAACACTACGGACCCAAAGTACTGTGCATACCACAGGAGGGTCGTTCATCCCACCAAGGATTGCTTTGCTCTCAAGAATAGCATTCAGACCTTGGTTGAAGCTGGCGTCATAACGCTGAGGTAAGCCAATTGAGAATGGCAAACTCCAACCGGTATAAGAGTATAAACTGCTTCCTAAAACTCCGACCGGTATAAGAGTATAAACTGCTTCCTGACACTCCAAAGAGTATACGAGTATAAACTGTTTCTCAATCCTCCGACCGGTATAAGAGGTTAAACTACTCCCTGATACTCCAATAGGTATATGAGTCTAAACTGTTTCCCCACTTTTGACGGGAAGTTCCTGGAGAATATTAAGCTAATATTCTTAAGGATAACCCGGTTAGGTAACTGATAATAATGTCCGAACCAGTTCCGCAGACGAAACTGGGGGTGGACGATTTTTGTAACGGGAAGTTCCCAAAACCACAGCAATGTAATGAATAAGAACTCCCATTCAAATTCTCACCGTGTCTGTGCACTCAACACTCTCTCTGTTAGAGTCTGGACATAAAATTCCCAATTGGTCAAACCTTCCTACAGTTAGGACCACAACCAAAATCTCCTCTCGATTCCTCCAATGAACGAGAGGTCCACTTTAAAATCGAACGATCAAACCTTCCTACAGTTAGGATCGTCTCAAATCTCCCAATTGGTCAAACCTTCTTACAGTTAGGACCACAGTCAAAATCCCCTCTCGATTCCTCCAATGAACGAGAGATCCACTTTCAAATCGAGCGATCAAACCTTCCTACAGTTAGGATCGTTTCAAATCTCCCAACATGGTCAAACCTTCTTACAGTTAGGACCACAGTCAAAATCCCCTCTCGATTCTCCCAATGAACGAGAGGTCCACAAATCAAGCGATCAAACCTTCCTACAGTTAGGATCGTCTTAAACCTTCCACTTGGTCAAACCTTTATAAAATTCTTCTTTTTCAGTGTCGGGAGATAGGGTATAAAATTCTTCCTCTCCCATTTCGGGTTCGTCTTTGCCCCAAGAGAAGACACCACCTTTTTCAAAATCCAAAATTTGTGCCTCACAGGTACTAGGAAGTTTATCCCGAATCCTAAGCAGGGATAAGTCTGCGCCTAACACGCGCTGCCGGTTTAGTCTTTTTCCGCACAAAAAGACACCAGAGTTCGATTCTGGGGTATTCTATCCTGAAACCTAACGGGAGATAGAATATAAAATTCTTCCTCTCCCATTTCGGGTTCGTCTTTGCCCCAAGAGAAGACACCACCTTTTTCAACTCCCAAAATCTGTGCTTCACAGGTATAGGAAGTTTATCCCGAATCCTAAGCAGGGATAAGTCTGCGCCTAACACGCGTTGCCGGTTTAGTCTTTTTTCGTACAAAAAGACACCAGAGTTCGATTCTGGGGTATTCTATCCTGAAACCTAAGCAAGGATAAGTCTGCGCCTAACCCGCGCTGCCGGTTAGTTCTTAACCGTTGAAAAGAACATCCGTCCACATATTCAACATTGTGGCAGGTTGTTATTAATAACACCAAAATCCATGCCTTACACGCATGGGGAATTTCATCCTGAATCCTAAGAAAGGATATGCCGACGCCTAACACGCGTCGCCGGTTTAGTCTTTCTCCGAAGAAAAAGACACCAGAGTTCAATTCTAGGGTATTTCATCCCGAAACCTAAGTAGGGATAAGTCAGCGTCTAATACACGTTACCGGGTAGCCTATTCCCGTAAATGGCGAAGTCTATGTATTCAAAGTCATAGCAACAAGTCTTAGAGGATTCAATCTCTGAGCGCAACGTTACATGCGAACGGATTTAGACAATCTGTATGCTAGCCCGACTCAAACGGTAGTCGGTAAAGGTTAATCAAACCCGTTGAAGGCTGGGGGTTAGCCAAAAATCCTAAAGTCAACACCTAAAACGCGTCGCCGGGTAGTCTATTCCCGTAAGAAAGACGAAGTCTACGTATTCAATATCGTAGCACTAAAAGGGTTAACTCTTTTAGCTTAACGTCACATGCGGAACGGACTTGAACAATCCGCATGCTAGCCCGACTCAAACGGTAGTCGGTAAAGGCTAATCAAATCCGTTAAAGGCTTGGGGTTAGCCAAAAATCCTAAAGTCAACGCCTAACACGCGTCGCCGGGTAGTCTATTCCCGTGAGAAAGACGAAGTCTACGTATTCAATATCGTAGCACTAAAAGGGTTAACTCTTTTAGCTTAAACGTCACATAGGAGCAGACTTAAACAATCCGCATGCTAGCCCGACTCAAACGGTAGTCGGTAAAGGCTCATCAAACCCGTTGATGGCTGAGGGTTTGCCAAAAATCCTATAAATACGAGAGTCACTGACGCATCAGCTCCATTAGTTGGTCTCGTGACTTGAGCATCCAACAAATTCAGGATAAAATCCACACATGCAGATGAATCAGCTTT
>NW_017973863.1:3474-9755 GCF_001876935.1 Asparagus officinalis
GGCTCGGCCTTGGCCGAGCCACCTTGAGGTGGCTCGGCCACCGAGCCACCTCAAGGTGGCTCGGCTAAGGCCGAGCCGCCTTGAGGTGGCTCGGCTTTGGCCGAGCCCCCGCGGGCGGTGTTTTCCGACTTTTTCGAGTCGTTTTCCGTTGTTTCCGGTTCTGTCCGTGATTCGGTTGATTGAGACTCTGATTGGTTGATCTGATTTGGCAGTAAGTTGGATTCCTGATTTGGCAGTAAATCCGCTTCTGAGTTCGAGTCCGAAATTGATCTTGATTCGATCGTGATTCGTCCGAGTTTCCCCTTGGTTGGATGGCTCGTTGATTCCTCAACTCATTAGCTTGATTCTGCACGCGGGTGGATGCATTCCGTCGCTTCTGTGCGATTCGTCGATCTCGTCGCCTCGTTGGTTCGTCGGTTTGTGCCGAGCTATGCTAGGGGACCTATAAGCAATTTTATATGCCTACAGATACCCCCTCCAAAGTATTTCAGTCTCGTTCTTTTATAGAAGAGTCTGGGATACTTTGGATATGATTGTCCCTACCTTCAGTCGGTATAACGGGACCTCGGAATGGCTTCTGTTCTTGACTCCTTCAATTCTCCAGGCTTTTCGGTGCTTTGTCGAAAGTCTGTAAGAGTTCCGGTGCTGCATTTATTGTCTGACCGTTTGTCGGAATTTTCTGAACTTGAAGTCGATTCCTTTGAGCTGACCATTGATTGTGGCGTCGAGTCTTTATGCACAACGCGTTGTCCGGCGTAGTGTGGTTGAGTTATCCTTAAGAATATTTATAAACAATATTCTCCAGGAACTTCTCAAACCAAAAATAGGGAATAGTTTATACTCATATACCTTATTGGAGTATTAAGAAGCAGTTTATACTCGTATACTTTTCGGAGTGTTTTTGTGCCTAAATGAGCTGAACCGGCTTAAAATGAGCCAAAAAAGGCAGTAAATCGGCTCAAAAAATCCTCCAACTCCTCCGAACAAATGGGAGAGGGGTGAGTGAATGATGGACTGAACCGTCGCTCGATTTGAAGTCGTTTCGATGCTCGGTTCGGCTTCAATTTGGATTTTGGTTCGAACTGGGTCCGGTCCGGTTCGGTTCGGTTTGGTTCAACCCGGTCCACCTTATATAAAGGGGGTCTTTTTCTTTTCTTTTTTCTTTACCCTAGGGCCGGCCCCCCCCTTTTTGCCTCCTTTTTGAATTTCTCTTCCCTCGAGCCTCCGTTCTCCCTCAAAACTCGATCTTCGTCTTAGATTCATCCTTCCTTTTGATCCTTGACTGAGAAATCCCTCGAAACTTCCATATTTAGACTTTCCTTCGAGCCCCTCGAGCGCGTGGTTCGAGCACTTCCAAGATCTAATTTTTGTCGGATCCTCGAGCTTCCCCTCAGGTATATCTCCATAATCTTGATCTATTTCATGTTTGATCTAGTGTATGGAATAGCGGGATCGCATATAAGGGTTGAGGGAGTGATTTGATGCCTCAAGCTCGCCTTTTTAGGGGATAAAAAAGTGATTTTTATTTCTAGATCTGACCTCTTGAATTCTTTTTCTGTAGGCCATTATGTCGCGAGTATCGAGAGGTCGTTTTCCTGCTGCATCGGTTGATGGCGCGCCTCCCTCATATGCTGGTGAGCAATTTTTTGACCTTTTTCGAAAATTTACAAATTAGTCCTCTTTTTTCTGGATATTTGCAAATTAGTCCATTTTACCCCCCGTTGTTCTCCTTGGTGAGGCAACCGGGAAAGGCCTTGGTTCTCCTTGGTGAGGATCGACGCTTTATGGAAATTTTGCAAATTAACCCTCTTCTTCTGAGAATTTTGCAATTTAGTCCTTTTACCCTATTTTGCTCTCCTTGGTGAGGCGATCGGGAAAAGCCTTGATTCTCCTTGGTGAGGATCGACGCTTTAAAGATGGGTTTTGCTTGGTCAAAACCACATCTCATAATAAAGGGGGCGTTTTGACGCTGCATTGTGCTTTATAAGGCAGGGATATATTGTCGATATACCCTATCTTATAAATGCGCAATGTGGCCAAATCGTCTCGCCCTTTATAAGGCAATGACTCTATCTTACCAATTTGTAAGATGAATTCAATTTCCTTTTATATCTGAAATTAACAAACACTTAACTGCTTGTTTTCAGTGGAATATCCTTCCGGAGCTTTTTCATCGCATGCGGTGAATGGACGTCGTGATGAGTATTATTCCACATCTGATGACTTTTCGCCCATTCCGTTCACCTCCCAGTTTGCTCCGGGCACGTCGTTGGAAGTTGTCCAAGTGGTGAGGGAAGGTGGCCATCAAGCTCTTCGCCAGCTGATCACAGATGCGCCTCTCGTGCAGGATGCCAGTTCCGTTCAGTCTCTTAGGAAGACTGACTTCTTGTTTGGAGACTCTACCAGGGATCCCGATGCAGTATTTATTGAGGCTGAGCAGTGGCTTTACCAGACTGGCAGTCGTTATATGTATTTGCCGAAGATTCCTCGACACCGTTCTTTGACTGAGCTCAGGCGCCAAGCTGTGAAGCGGGAGATGTCGTGGAGTTTGACAAAGGAACATGAGAGCGTTCACTGCGGCTATATTACTCATCAGGCAGTTCCTGGTTCGAGTCGAGATCACATTGTTGGACTACATCCTGGAGTACTGGGGCTAGATACTCCGCCTCGCAATGAGTTCCTCACCACTGCTTCTACTTTGAGGAATCGCCTCGCTATCTTAGGACGGGAGATGCCTGCACCGCGCCACAGATTCTATGGTTGGGTCCATTCTTTGGACAGGTTTTGGTGGGCTCGTATGACGAAGTATGTCTTGAGCCGATGGAGCGAGGAGTTACATGCTTGCGGTCTTTATGCAGCCATTCGGGCCACTATGCATGGCTTGCCTACAAGCGCGAAGCATTTCTTTGCCCTATGCGAGCTTTACAATCCAGATTCCAACACTTTTCTGACCAGGCACGGAGAGTTGGGCTTGGCTCTACATGAGATGCACAAGATTTCTGGTTTGCCCATGGGACAGATGTTATACCAGGAGTACTTTCCCTCCAACCATGAGTTGAGTCAGCTGAAGGATCGCATGCCCGACCGCTACGAGACCTTATGGGACCTCACTTGTCATTATCACATTGCTTTGGCGCAGTCTAAGCCCCTAGCGAAGAGGACCAAAGCAAATGTGAGCCTGAAGCAGTTCGCATCATACTTGTTCAGGAATCTGGAGAGCCATTCTGGCCAATCTATTTGTGAACTGGCACCGCTGACTCCTTCAGAGGTTAATGAGCTGCTGAATAAGACTAACGCCCAATCCTATACCATTAGCAGTTCCGAGAGCGGCTTTCCTGCAGGGACTAAATTCAGATCGTTCTTATATCATGCGACCACACCGATTCGTCCGATGACTCTCCTTGCCGGTTATCTCGCCATCTGGTTGAAGAAATGTGTGGTCCCGTATCAGTCTGGTGACGCTCTGCCACTGGAAGTGCTCTATCCTGCAGTTCAGCTTGCCTACAAGAAGGAACTTTCGCTTCTTCCGGTGATGGTTGCTAACATTCATCGAGGGCTTCGGCAGATTTCTGGTGCTTTTACACGGAGAGATGATGATAAACCGACTCAGATTCCTACCATTAAGGTAGAGCTCCCGTATATTTATTTGATGGCTTGGTTCGTTCTTCATCGTTCCGATGTGATGTCAATACCGAATGCCATAGATCAGTCTGTCCCCTTTCTACAGTTGCTTGAGAATGGTGAGTGGGAGGGCCGAGGATTCCCCGATATCAGGCGTCAGCTACAAGTCCACAAGTGCTGGGCATTCTCCACTTGCTTTCCACAGTTCTCCAGCCGGTACGGCGAGTGTTTGATTGATGAGGAGAAGCCGAGGGAGTATAGGACTTATCTGGATATGGGCTGCTTTAATTGGCTAGTGAACATTAGGCCGGGTTACCTGACTTTCCGGGTGGGGAATCAGTGCTTCATAGAGCCGTATCTACCTTGCCGATTCGCCCGCCAGTTCGGTTATGACCAGCTTTATGTTGGGAACCCGCGCCAGCAGCTTCGGGCTCATGGAGGTCTGGTGGACGGTCTTCGTGCATGGTTGTGGACCGTGACTGGTTGCACTGGAGCTAGGTTCAGTCTCCCAGGTACTGAGCGACAGTTGAACCTCACTTTCCTGAGCTGCAAGTGGTTGCTAGCAGCTAATAAGACTGTCCGTGTGAAGCCTATCGAAGAGTTGGTGGCCGAAGAAGCCTCTCAGCTTGATTCTCGTGTTATCCAGGACGGTGCTCGATCACAGAGGGCTCAGGGCAAGACCCGCCGACTTGATGCAGAAGGTCACAGGGCCTTTAGTTCTGCTGGAGAGGCCTCAGGCGGAGACCCTGAAGACTACGAGGCAGATTTGGAGCAAGGTTAGTCACCTATTTTTTCTTTTTCTCTGCATTTCCAAGTTGCTATTCCTGACCACTATTTGATATTTCAGGGACAGCGACCAATAGTGACGACGAATTCCGTCCTTTTACCCGGGCAAGACCTTCGATTGCTGTCCGTGCTGATAGGCGGAAAAGATTAGCCCACAAGCCGCATGCAAATTCACGAGCATCTGAGATGGACTTGGCTGATGAGGATCCTGTTAGTGACGGAGGTAACGTCTATTCTATAGATCATTTTCTTGATCGTTTAGAACTTCTGGCTCATGCTTTCCCATCCTATGCAGGATATCGTGAGGAAGGCGAGATGAGTCCCGATGATTGTGCATCTCCTGGTGAGCCTGACTCACCGCACCAGGTAGAAAAGCCTGCAGAGACCGCCCATGTTGGGGAGTCTGTCAATGAAGGACCCAGTTCGGTGATTCCAGGTACATCTTCAAGAGGTAACTTGTCTCTATTGGCCATAGTTTCCTTCCTCTTCCCTTATATCTTTTTATGTCAGATTTTTCGATTGATGACTTCGATGGGGAGGGCCTGCCTATGGACACTTCTATGTTCAGCTTCATGTATGACTCTCCTCAGATCGATGGCCAGCCGCCTCAGGATATGTTTCCTGAGTCTGTACTCCCTCAGACTCCCGGGAACGGTTATTTTGAAGGTGCGTGCCTCTTCTCAAGCTAACTATAGGACTAGCCAATTCCTTGACTAATGCAACTATAATATGATGTTTCTGTTTTGTGCCTAACAGGGGCTTTTGTTGAGGCTGACCCTGTTGAGCCGGCTGTACGACCAACTCCACCAGTCGATGCAGCTACAGTCCTTACATCTCCACCACCCCCAGTGACTCGAGGGGGAGGAGGTATAATTTAATTAACTGAGCAAAGCCATTCATTTCCTTATTGAGGCTTTTGACGAATTTCTCTTCTTTGTGTAGGGCTTCCTTCTCAGCTTCATGTCCTCGTTAAGGAGTTGTTATCGGGGAATGACCCTGAGAAGATCATCATCAGCGTAGAAGTCCGCTCTTATTTCTCCTCCCTGACTGCTATAATTGGCAAACTCCTCCACGACGGACTTTCTCTTCGCCAATTTAAGCCCTACCTCGATTCCAAGATAAATTTGATTAGGGACATAGGATGTCCGGATCTGGCGACGGCTATGGTTGATGACCTTGATCGCTTAGAGCGTGAGCTTCAGATGTTTCATGAGCTCCGGGATACAGGTGCCTCTTCATTCGTTGCTGCCGAGTTGGATGCTCGCTTACAGACATGGCGCAGTACTCGGATGGTTGCCGAGCTCGAGATTCAGGTGCAGCGGGGCCGAATAGATCGAGTTGAGGCTGACCTTGCCACTAGATCATCTTCACTTGAGGAGCTTGATTCTCAGATAGATCAGCTCCGACGAGAACTCCGTGAGAAGGAAGACACAAAGATGCAGAATCAGCAAGCAAATGCTGCTTTATCTGATGAGCTGAAGTCCTTGAAGCAGACACTGGCTGAGACAGAGGAGGTTGCTGTGAGGACTTTAGCCGCGAACGAAGAGTCTGTCAGAGCTGAGTTGCAGGAGGAGCTTAGACGCTCTTATGATGAGAAGCTGTCTGAATTCAGTCAGCAGGTTCTTAGCCATGGGCTTGATGTATGATTTTATTTGCTGAAAACCTTGACATTTGATTCTCTTTAAGTCTGTCAGAGCTGAGTTGCAGGAGGAGCTTAGACGCTCTTATGATGAGAAGCTGTCTGAATTCAGTCGGCAGGTTCTTAGCCACGGGCTTGATGTATAATTTTATTTGCTGAAAACCTCGACATTTGATTCTCTTTAGTGGACCTGATTTTTGTCTTTATCTTTATTATGATTCCTCATTCCGTTTGA
>NW_017973864.1:0-9745 GCF_001876935.1 Asparagus officinalis
AAGAACAAGGGATTTGGCTCTATCTTTAGTCAACAGCAGCCTAACCACGTTTGAGGATGATCTCAAGTCCGTTAAGAACCCCTGGAACCGATAAACCCTGCAAAAAACCAATTAAAAACCGTCAAAACGTGTTTGGGATATTAGACTGCGCGGCAGAACAATCTGACCCGCGCTCGCGCGGGTCGGAATAATCCGACCCGCGCTCGCGCGGGTCGGAAACATCCGACCCGCGCATGCGCGGGTCGGAATCATCCGACCCGCGCTTGCGCGGGTCGGATCATTCCGTCCTGCGCTTAGCGCGGGTTCGCCGACTTTCTCCCTTTTTTTGGTTTCTTTCTTCCGGGACTTGTTCTTGTTGCGTATTCGTTCGATTTGTCGACTTGTATGCTTCGTCGCGAGACCGATCGTCGAACGCGCGTTGGTTAACATACGCGTGCTGATCGATGCGCGCGGGCTGATTGACGTGCGTGCGTTGACTGGCGCGCACGAGGTGATTTGACGTGCACTCGTTGACTGGCGCGCACGAGTTGGTTGACGTGCGCGCGTTGACCGACGCGCACGAAATGATTTGACGTGCGCGCGTTGACCGGCGCGCACGAGATGATTTGACGTGCGCGCATTGACCGGCGCGCACGAGATGATTTGACGTGCGCGCATTGACCGGCGCGCACGAGTTGGTTGACGTGCACGCGTTTGACCGGCGCGTACGAGTTGATTCGACGTACGCGCGTTGACCGACGCGCGCGGGCTGATCGACGTGCGCGCGTTGACTGGCGCGCACGAGTTGATTGACGTGCACGCGTTTGACCGACGCGCACGAGTTGGTTTGACGAATCTTCTTGACTCGCCCATTCATTGCTTCGAGTTTCGTGTGGGCTCTCGTAGACAATTTTAGTCTTGACTCGCCCATTCATTGCTTCGAGTTTCGTGTGGGCTCTCGTAGACAATTTTAGACGCCTACAGGGCCGACAATAGCAATGAGTAAGAAGACACCTGATTCAAGAAGTTCTGTTATGAGCAAGGGATCAGAATGGAGAGAATCGTGCCCGATACGCCTCAGCAAAATGGTGTAGCTGAGCGGATGAACAGAACGTTGACAGAGAGAGCCAGAAGCATTCGGATACAGTCAGGCCTACCGAAGCAGTTCTGGGTAGAAGTATTCAACACAGTAGCTTACTTGATCAACCGAGGTCCATCGGTTCTATTGGAGCACAGAATACCAGAGGTGGTATGATGCGGAAAGGAGGTAAGCCTCTCACATCTCAAAGTTTTTTGTTGTGTAGCTTATGTGCATATTAGAGATCAAGACAGGTATAAGCTTGATCCCAAGTCCAAGAAATGCACATTCATCGGGTATAGTGAAGATGAGTTCGGCTACCATATTTGGGACAACGAAAAAAAAGAAGGTGATCAGGAGCAGAGATGTAATATTCAATAAGAAGGTGATGTACAAGAACATGCACAAGACAAATGACTCAAAGAGCGAGTCAACATTTGTAGATGTAGATGATGTCCTAAGTAACCTCTCGGAAGAACCCAATGCAGAAGGTCCTCAGCCGGAAGAACCTGTTGGACAGAACAGTACACAGGAGCCTGACACACCAGCTCTGATATTGAGAAGATCTTTTCGGCCTCCTATACCCAACAGGAGATATATGAACTATCTATTGCTGACAGATGGAGGGGAGCCTGAATGCTATGATGAAGCTTTTCAGGGTGGAGATGCGAGTAAGTGGGAGCTTGCCATGAAAGATGAGATGAAGTCTCTCATCTTAAACCAGACATGGGAATTAGCTAAGTTGCCCATGGGGAAGAAGACACTCCACAACAAATGGGTGTACCAGGTGAAAGAGGAGCAGGATTGCTCCATAAGGTATAAAGCCCGATTAGTTGTCAAAGGATTCTAGCAGAAGGAAGGAATTGACTACACCGATATTTTTACTCCAGTGGTGAAGCTCAATACTATCAGGACAGTGATGAGTATTGTAGCTATTGAAGATCTTCATCTCGAGTAGTTGGATGTGAAGATAATATTTCTTCATGGAGATCTAGAAGAGGAGATATACATGCACCAACCAGAAGGTTTCTCAGATGAAAATAAGAAGAATCTGGTGTGCAGACTAAAGAAGAGCTTGTATGATCTGAAACAAGCCCCAAGATAGTGGTACAGAAAGTTTAACGGCTTCATGCACAAGGAAGGTTTTCAGAAGTGCAACGCCGACCATTGTTGCTACTTCAAAAGATATCAGTCCAGTTATATCATCTTACTACTGTATGTTGATGATATGTTAGTTGTAGGTACATATATGGAGGATATCAAGAGTTTGAAATAGCAGCTATCAAAAGAGTTTGATATGAAGGACATGGGTCCAGCAAAGAAGATCCTTGGAATGCAAATCACGAGAGATAAGAAGAGAGGTCTCTTAAAGTTATCTCAGACGGAGTACATCAACTATGTTTTGTAGAGATTCAATATAGGCGACGCCATGCCAGTCAGCACATACTTGGCCAGCTATTTTCGCCTATCAAAGGATCAGTCTCCTCAGTCAGAAGAAGAGAAAGAGAGTATGACTAAGGTTCCTTACGCCTCAACTATTGGAAGCTTGATGTACACAATGGTCTGTACGAGACCAGACATTGGCCATGCAGTGGGAGTGGTCAGCCGGTTTATGTCGAATCCAAGAAAAACTTATTAGGAAATAGTCAAGTGGATTTTAAGATATCTACGAGGCACTGTTGGCCTTCTTGTTTTGATGATGATTTACAAAAAATTTACTTCTAATGTTGTTTGTCTAGTGTTTGTATTTTTGTATCAATTATAGACAAACAACATATTGGAGGTTGGATGGATTGCGCTTCAACGATCAAATTCAATGGAGGTTGGTGGAATTGTGGAGTGAAGCCTATGCAATTCAAATTGAAGATCCAAGTTCTAGCTTCATCCGTGAGTTTACCAAGTCAAGCTTATTGAAGATCAAGATCAAGCTTGGGTAACATTAGTTTAGATTTATATTATGTGTGTTGGTACTTTAAGCTTAATCATATATACACACACATATTTGGTTTCTATGTATATATATAGTTATATATATACATACATGTTTTGGTTTCCTATAAATATATATATGTATACACAAGTTATGGTTTTGGCTATATTGCAAAACATGTGTATCCTCATCAAAATATTATATTATTGTTTATGGACTTAAAAATCACGATATACATCTTTTATTAAGTCTATAAGAATGTTTGAAAATGTTTCAAAGTTGTGTTTATGTCAAAACATCAAATTTCATGTATATAAACTTTTTATGTTTTAGACATACTTGCAAAATACATAAGTTTTCACAATTAGAAAATGTAATTTAAAACATTTCTTCGTTTACATATTTATATTCATATATATAAACATTTCCCCAAGTTTTACTAATTTTGGAGTTGTTTTATTATTTTCAATTGAATTTACAAAAACGAGTATTCAGCAGTTTTTTAGAAACTATTTATCTGTGTTCAAATATTTATTTCTCTCAACTGGAAAGTGAGTTTTCAGAAATTCTTTCTCTAAAACGTTAATATATATCTTTATAACCTTCTCTCAAAATTTCATGATTTGTGGAGTTGATTTACTATTTTTAATTGATTTTATAAAGTCAGATACGCAAAATTCCAAAACTGTCAAAATCTGGAAACTGGCTGTTCACGTTTTGCAACAGTGCCGATCAACCGCCAGTGGCTCTGCGGTCGACCGCCAAATTTCCAGAAATTTTTTTTGCTGTGAACAGTGTGGTCGACCGGACGTGGCTCTGCGGTCGACCGCTGCAGTAGCCGTTGCCCATAACGGCTAGTTTCCCGGTTATGTTTTTTAAGGACTTTTTTGTCCTTTTTCTTGGCTTTCTCTTGGCTTTGGGGTTTCCTATATATATCCCCTTATACCTCAGTCCTATGGACATCCAAGAAAATGTTTTAAACAAGTTTAAAGAGTTTTAAACAAGGGTTTAAGATTTGTTTAAGTGTGTTTAAAAAGTTTTTAAGCAATTGAGGGTTTGAGTTTGTGAAATCAATTCTACAAGAGCTTGAGGAGATCACCTATTAGAGTTTGAGCATCCAATTATTCTCCCTCTATCTCTTGATCCATTGAGAAGTTTTCCTAAACTCTTTTCTAGCTTTATATCTATTTGTTTGATTATCATCTTATTAAAGCTAGTTTTATATTGAGTTTAGATTTAATTAATCTCATTGTTACACACACCCACTTGAGCTTATTGTATTTGCATTCATAATATATTTGGGGTTGTGAGAGATAGTAACATTAAGTTGTGCCTAATTGAGTTCTCGTTCATTGTAGAGAATAAATCATTTGTTGTTATAATGCTTAATTGTGAGGATCACTTTGTAATACACTAGTACACCAAGAGGAGTGTGTGGTGAGAGACGGGGTCATCCCAAGAGGAGTGGGGTAGGTGGTAATGCCTCGATAGAGGTTGTAATTCCTAACACTTGAGGGAGACACGGGCTAGAGGCCAACACTTGAGGTTGTAGTTAGTGTAGTTACATTGTGAGTGTGGATTGTAAAGTTTTCGGTTAGCTAGAAAATCGTATTATGAGTGTAACGTTTTTTGGGTAAGCGTAGAAAACCCGGTGTGATAGTGGAGATCTCTTCGAGGTGAGGAGCGGGGACGTAGGTCGTGGGGACCGAACCTCGTGAACATATCGTTTGTTTGTGATTGCATTGGCGCACTTATTTTTTTATGTTCATATCTTATATCGCCTTTATTGGCGCACTTATTTTTTTATGTTCATATCTTATATCGCCTTTGTATATTGCTCATTGTTTATATAACACACTATCTAGTTTAGTTTGTTTACCCTTGAGTGTTTTGTAAATCCTTGCATATATCTCATAGTATATCTTATTGCTAGGATATAGTCCTTTGTTCATATTGCATATTCTTGCTCTTAATTAGTTGTATATCTATCTTGTAAGAATATATTTGTTAATAAGTTTTAATTGGTATTTAAATCGGATTAGATTAGCATAAACCCTATTCACCCCCCCCCCCTCTAGGGTTCTTTCATATGCTCTTTGATTTAAGGTCTAATCACATTGAGTTAAAGATCCAAGTTATCTTTTTGTGCTAATCTAGTTTTGAGATTTATTGGTATCTTGCTTGCATATTTTTATAAATTATGAATATGAATGATGCATCTTGTTTAGGCTATGATCCTAGTGTTGCTCCAAAATATAGAAACTTCTCTTATGCTCAATGGTGCTTTACATTTAAAATATTTGTTAAATCTAAAAATATTGATTTATGGAAAGTTATTGACAATGCTTATATTGTGCCCACGTTAGAGAAATCCAAGTGGAGCAAACATGATAAGAAGATGTTTACAATGAACAAGTTAGTGTTAGAATTCATGCTTAATGCCTTTGAACCATGTATTTCTAACGAACTTGCTCATTTTGATAGTGCTTACACAATATGGAAACTTTTTGAAGTACATCAAGGTGACTTGGAGGAGATTCGACGCATCGTGGCAGAATCAACTTCAAGTAATAGTGGAGCATCATGCACACGTCAACTAGGGGATAACCCTAGTGTGGTAAGCGAGTCAGAATCCGAATATGATTTATCTTTTGATGAACTCGTCTGTGCTAGTGAAAAATTATTGCATGCCTATAACAAACTGCATAAAAATTTTATTAATTTACAAAGCAAGCATGAAGGTTTAAAATCTGATCATGAGAAGTTAGCTTCCAAATTTGATATCATTTCTCAAGAGAATGATGCTCTTAAAGAAAATAATGATATGCTAAATTTGGAAAATAATAATTTAAAATTGGATATTGCTAACTTGACTCATGACAAAAATAATGCCATGTTAGAAGTAAAGAACATAAAAAATGATACTGCTTCTTTCATAAATGATTATTTATGTTCTACTTCTAATAAAAATGCATATGTGCCTAATAATAATGAGTTGAATCTTGTTAAAAACCGCATTTCATCTTTTGACTCAACTCTTGTTACATGCATGGATAATCATAAGAAACTTATGAATATGTGTGCTAAGTCTCATGCTACTATATCTAGACATCCCATACATCATGCACACATGTATAGAAAAATTTACAAGTGTTCAAATTGCGGCCGAAAAGGCCATATTGCTAAATTTTGCTATGATGCACATAAACCTACAAAGACTAATGTTAATGCTCCTTGTGCATCTCATAAGGCTTTTTCATCACATACACATTCACATGCTCATTCTCATAAAGTTCATCATAAGCATGCTAATGTGTATCATTGTGACTTTTATGGTAGAGTTGGTCACTTAGCTAAATTTTGTTTTGATTTGCGAAAAGTTTCTAAATCGTAAAATATTTCAAGTAGACCAACATTGTTTCAAAATATTTCACATCTGCAAAATAATCTTAAAAGACCATCTATGTTTGCAAATGTTTCTCGTGCACATGTTTATGGTCAACAAAATCAAATGAGCCTCTTTCATTGTACTTATTACAATCGGAAAGGTCATTTGCATAATTTTTGCTTTGACCGTGTTCGTGCACCACACGCGTCCAAATGGGTTCATAACCCTAGGGCTTTGAGCTTGAATGATAGGGGTCATGTTCCTAACCAATCCGGCACCAAGAATGCTTGGGTGCCAAAATCTTTTTAAACCAAGAATTTTATTATTTTTTATTTTTCATGTCTTGGTTTTGAAAAACGTGTTTTGAAAAATTTTTTTGAATATGAAAATAATTTTTCTTTGATCAATTCTTTTGTTTTCATGATTACTAGTTTTGATTTTTGTTGAGAGGTTCGTATTTATATAACCCCTCGGATTTATGTGGTGCTTATTCCCAAATCATATTTACCGGATGCTAGAATGATTATATGGGTTGGAACAAGCTTAAGAGCTTGATATATTGTTGCCTCTCTTAAAATTCTTTTGTCAAAGATTTTGTATTGATTTGTTGCTTTGAATTCATTATAATTTACTTATATGATGATATTTATATGTTTGTGCTCATGGATCATCTATTTATGCCTTATAATATATTCTATGAGTGGTTTGATCAAGTTATACAAAGAAAATTTTCTTTTTTGATCAAACATTGTTTTTGGACTCAAATATTGATTTATGATTTCATTTGAGTGATTTGTTTTCATTTGAAAATTTTTTTTTTTCATAAATTTATTCATACATGGTTTTTATGTTTTAGTAATGAGATATTATTTCATAATGACAAATCAATATGTGTTCTCATTGTCTTGTTTGTATGTGAAGGATGCTTAGCATATCCTTCATTTATGCTTACTCACATGTTTTTGCCTTAGTATTCATTTCATATATCCATTAAGTTATTTCGATAGGGGGAGCAATCCCTATACTATGTGTTATACTCACTCATGCTTATATGTAGGGGGAGCTTTCGCTCTCTTCATCTTTTTGTCCCCTTTTTGATGTTATCAAAGGGGGAGAAATATTATGAGTATAGCCTTTCTTGTTTATATACATGATAATTATAATTTACAATATTAATTTCCTTTCATGCATATATCTTTTTGTAAATTATTTGTCATCATCAAAAAGAGGGAGATTGTTGGTCTTCTTGTTTTGATGATGATTTACAAACAATTTACTTCTAATGTTGTTTGTCTAGTGTTTGTATTTTTATATCAATTATAGACAAATAACATATTGAAGGTTGGATGGATTGCGCTTCAACGATCAAATCCAATGGAGGTTGGCGGAATTGTGGAGTGAAGCCTATGGTTGGATGGATTGCGCTTCAACGATCAAATCCAATGGAGGTTGGCGGAATTGTGGAGTGAAGCCTATGAAATTCAAATTGAAGATCCAAGTTCTAGCTTCATCCGCGAGTTTACCAAGTCAAGCTTATTGAAGATCAATATCAAACTTGGGTAACATTAGTTTAGATTTATATTATGTGTATTGGTACTTTAAGCTCAATCATACATACACACACGTATTTGGTTTCTATGTATATATATAGTTATATATATACATACATGTTTTGGTTTCCTATAAATATATATAGTTATATATATATACACATTTTGGTTTTATATATATATATAGTCATATATATATGTATACACAAGTGATGGTTTTGGATATATTACAAAACATGTGTATCCTCGTCAAAATATTATATTCTTGTTTATGGACTTAACAATCATGATATACATCTTTTATTAAGTCTATAAGAACGTTTGAAAATGTTTCAAAGTTGTGTTTATGTCAAAACATCAAATTTTATGTATATCAACTTTTCATGTTTTGGACATACTTGCAAAATACATGAGTTTTCACAATTGGGAAATATAATTTGAAAATTTTCTTCATTTACATGTTTATATTCATATATACAAACATTTCCCCAAGTTTTACTAATTTTACAGTTGTTTTGTTATTTTCAATTGAATTTACAAAAATGAGTATACAGCAGTTTTTTAGACACTGTTTATCTACGTTCAAATATTTATTTCTCTCAACTGGGAAGTGAGTTTTCATAAATTCTTTTTCTAACACGTTCATATACATGTCTAGAACCTTCCCTAAAAATTTCATAATTGTTGGAGTTGATTTACTATTTTTAATTGATTTTATAAACTCAGATATACAAAATTCCAGAACTGTCAAAATCTAGAAACTAGTTGTGCACGTTTGCTACAGTGCTGGTCGACCGCCAGTGGCTCTGCGGTCGACCACCAAATTTTCAGAAACTTTTTTTTTTTGTGAACAGTGAGGTCCACCGGATGTGGCTCTGCGGTCG
The DNA here is from genome assembly GCF_001876935.1 of Asparagus officinalis. NCBI lineage: Eukaryota > Viridiplantae > Streptophyta > Magnoliopsida > Asparagales > Asparagaceae > Asparagus > Asparagus officinalis. The sequence continues at coordinate 8,810 of NW_017973864.1, forward strand.
ACTGCTGCAGTAGCCGTTGCCCATAACGGCTAAATTCCAGGTTGTATTTTTTAAGGAATTTTTTATCATTTTCTTGGCTTTCTCTTGGCTTTGGGGTTTCCTATATATACCCCGATATACCTCAGTCCTATGGACATCCAAGAAAATGTTTTAAACAAGTTTAAAGAGTTTTAAACAAGGGTTTAAGATTTGTTTAAGTGTGTTTAAAAAGCTTTTAAGTAATTGAGGGTTTGAGTTTGTGAAATCAATTCTACAAGAGCTTGAGGAGATCATCTATTGGAGTTTGAGCATCCAACTATTCTCCTTCTATCTCTTGATCCATTGAGAAGTTACCCTAAACTCTTTTCTAGCTTTATATCTATTTGTTTGATTATCATCTTATTAAAGCTAGTTTTATATTGAGTTTAGATTTAATTAATCTCATTGTTACACACACCCACTTGAGCTTATTGTATTTGCATTCATAATATATTTGGGGTTGTGAGAGATAGTAACATTGAGTTGTGCCTAATTGAGTTCTCGTTCATTGTAGAGAACAAATCATTTGTTGTTATTGTGCTTAATTGTGAGGATCACTTTGTAATACACTAGTACACGAAGAGGAGTGTGTGGTGAGAGACGGGATCATCCCAAGAGGAGTGGGGTAGGTGGTAATGCCTAGAGAGAGGTTGTAATTTCTAACACTTGAGAGAGACACGGGCTAGAGACCAACACTTGAGGTGGTAGTTAGTGTAGTTACATTATGAGTGTGGATTGTAAAGTTTTCGGTTAGCTAGAAAACCATATTATGAGGTATAAACGTTTTTCGGGTAAGCGTAGAAAACCCGATGTGATAGTGGAGATCTCCTCGAGGTGAGGAACGGGGAAGTAGGTCGTGGGGACCGAACCTCGTGAACATATCATTTGTTTGTGATTGCATTGGCGCACTTATTTTTT
>NW_017973865.1:0-5557 GCF_001876935.1 Asparagus officinalis
TCCTACGTCTCCGCTCCCCACTCCCGGGGAGAAATCCACTAACACAATTCGGTTTGGAAGCCGGAACTTTTTCTACACACTCGGTTTTCTAGCTAACCGAAAACTCTACAACATACACTCTTGCAATCACACTCTACACCCACTAAGTGTTGGACCTAGCTGTGTCTCCCTCAAGTGCTCGGTTACAACCTCTCCCTAGGCACATCAACCGACGCCACTCCTTTTGGGACGATCCCCGACTCTCACCACACACTTCTCACTCGGTGTACAAGTGTATTACAAAGTGATCTCACAATTAAGCACAAATACAGTAAATGATTGTTCTCTCTAACAAGGTGAGAACTCAATTAAGCACAACTCTAAGTCACAAACCCACAACCCCAAATTATACTATGAATGTAAATACAATAAGCTCAAAAGGTTGTGTGTGAACAAAGAGATATAAATCAAAACTAAACTCAATGTAGTTCTAGCTTAATAACAATGATAATCAAATAGACAAGAGAGTGGGAGAATAGTGGATGCTCAAACACCAAAGGATGATCTCCACTTGCTCTTGTGAAATTGAATTCACAAACTCAAACCCTCAATTAAAAGCTCTTTAAACCAAACTTAAACAAGCACTAAACAAGTTTAAACCTTTGTTAAACTATTTTAAAACATTCTCTTGTTAGTTGAAAGAAAATAAGGACAATGGGGTATTTATACCCTCTCACAACTCAGCCAAGAAACCAGAGCAAAAGACAAAACAGCCCCAAGGCAACGGTCAAAAAACTAGCCGTTGGAAGCTGAAGGAACACTCGTCGGTCGACCAGAAAATTCGTCGGTCGACCGAAAATTTTCATCGGTCGACCGGACCGGTCGATCGACAGGCTTCTGTCGCCCAGAGAACTTTTGACCTCAGGTTCGGTCGACCGGTGCGGTCGACCGAAAACAGATATGACAGGTTCTGAAAAATTGTTTATCTGATTTTAAAACGCTGTTTAAAAATATCAAATAAATTCCAAAAAATGTAAAACTTTGGGGAATGATTGTAGACATGATAATAAACATGCTACAACGACTGGTTTCGAAAAAGGACTTCCCAAATGAAAAATATCATCATTTTACAAAATAGTTCAAAAACATGAAAACCTGAAAATTGATATTTTGATATTTTGACTTAAACAACATTTTGAAACCTTATGAAATGATTGTATAGACTTGATAAAAGATATAATATGTTGTTATGAAGTCTATAACCTAGAAATGCAATATTTTCATGAAATTGCATATTCTATGCAAATATATTCAAAACACTAAATATGATTTCATTAAATATAAGCTTGTTAAAGGGGAAATCATATATAGGCATATAAACATGAAACAAAATAGTATTTTCCAATTCTATTCATTTGTTTCATAGTAAAACTTGAAAACTATCAAACCAAAACATATATGTATATATATAACTATATATATACAAAAACCAAAACGTGTATGTGTGTATATGATTGAGCTTAAAGTACTAACACACATAATATAAATTCCTAAACTAAATTACCCAAGCAATGATCTTGATCTTCAATAAGCTTGACTTGGTAATCTCGCGGATGAAGCTTGAACTTGGATCTTGAACTTTGAATAGCAAGGCTTCACCGACATTCCGCCAACCTCCTTTGGATATGATCGTTGAAGCTCTATTCCATCCATCCTCCAACAACGTTGTTTGTCTACAAAACATAGGAATGCACAAACACTAGACAAACAACATTAGTAATAAATTGTTTGTTAAACATCATCAAAACAAGAAGGCCAACAATCTCCCCCTTTTTGATGATGACAAACAATTTACAAAAAGGAATATATGCATGAAGGAAATGAACATATACAAGATAATACACATGCATATAAATGTATACTCACAATATTTCTCCCCCTTTGACAACATCAAAAAGGGGACAAAAGAATTAAGAGAGCGAAAGCTCCCCCTACAAATAAGCATGGGTGAGTATCAAACAAGTATAGGGATTGCTCCCCCTATCAAAAAGCCATATAGAATATATGCAAAGAAGATCATGGCAAAACATATGTGAGCAAGCATACATGAATATGCTAAAAATTTACTCACATACATGAAGATAATGAGAACACATATAAATATGTCAATATGAAAATAGTGTCTCATTAACACAAAAAATATAAAAACCATATAAAAGAATAGATTTATGAAATCAAAAGAAGAGGAACATGAGAATCATGCAAAAAGTTTTCAAATGAAAACAAATCAACCAATTGAAATCATAAATCAAAGTTTAAATCATAAAACCAAATCATCATTGATTTTCAAAAATCAAGAGAGGTAATTATATCTAGCTCTTGAGCTAGTATCAACCCATATAAACATTTTAGCACCCGGTAAACAAGATTTGGGAATAAACACCCAATAAATCCGGAGGGTTATATAAACGTAGTCCTCTCATGAAAGCAAATCAAATAATCATGAAAACAAAAGATTTTAACCAATAAAAGGAATTGTTTTCATAAAAGTTTAAAATACATTTTTCGAAACCAAGAAAAAGAAAAAAATACTAAAATTCTTGGCTTTAAAAATTATTTTGGCACCCAAGTATTCTTGGTGCCGGTTTGTTTAGGGACATGACCCCTATCATTAAAACTCAAAGCCCTAGGATTATGAACCCTCTTGGACATATATGGTGCACGGGATCGGTCATAGCAATAATTACTCAAATGACCCTTCCGATTGCAATATGTACAATGGAAAGGAAGCATTTGCTTATGTTGACCATTAAAAGGTGCACGTGGAACATTTGCAAATAAAGATTGTCTTTTAGAATTATTTTGCAAATGTGAAACATTATCAAAACAAAACTTTCCTAAGTGGCCATATCTACCACAAACATCACATCTAAAAACATGTGGCCTACTAGAAACATTTGGCAAATAAGATTTTCTTTTTAAATCAAAACAATATTTGGCCAAATGACCAAGACGACCACAATGATCACATCTATACACATGAGCATGCTTATGATGAATAATGGGTGCATGTGTGTGTACATGTGATGAAGAAGCTACATGAGATGCACAAGGAGCATTGACATTTTTATATTTGTGTGCATCATAGAAAAATTTAACTAAATGGCCTTTACGACCACAAATGGAGCACTTGTAAACTTTGCTATACAAGTGTGCATAGTGTGTGGGTGATTTACTAGATTTAGCACACTTGTCCATAAGTTTCTTATGGTTATCAATGCATATTTTCAAAGTTGAATCTAAAGATGAAATACTATTTTTCATAAGATTCAAGTCTTCATTCTTAGGCACATATGCATTTTTAGAAGTAGAACATAAATAATTATTTATAAAAGAAGCAGTATTATTTTGTATGTTCTTTACTTCTAACATGGCATTATCTCTTTCATGAGTTAAACTAGCAACGTTTGAAGTTAAAGAAACATGATCCAATTTTAATTTTTCATTGTTTTCTTTAAGGATCACATTTTCATTAGAAATAGTTTCAAACTTAGATGCTAACAACTCATGATCGGATTTCAAAATTTCATGCTTGCTTTGTAAATTAATGAAATCATTTTGCAATTTGTTAAAGGCATGTAATAATTTTTCACTAGCACAAGCAAGTTCATCATTAGGTAAATCATTTATGGTTTCGAACTCGCAAACCTCACTAGGGCTATCGCCTAGTGCACGTGTGCATGACGCTCCACATGAACTTGAAGCCGGATCCGCCAAAGCTTGTTGGATCGCCTCCAAGTCCCCTTGATGCTTCAATTAATTTCCATAAGGTGTAAGCACTATCAACATGAACAAACTTGTTAGACATAGATGAGTTAAAAGCATTTAACAAATATTCTAACAAAATGTTGTTCATAGTAAACATGCGATGATCATTTTTATTCCACTTGGATTTCTCCAAAATGGGCACAATATAAGCATCATCTATAATTTCCCATAAATCAAAATGTTTAGATCTAACAAATAGTTTAAATCTAACACACCATTGGGCATAGGGGAAATTGTCTAATCTAGGAGCAACACTAGAATCATAGCCTAAACAAGATGCATCATTCATATTCATAATTTGTAAAAATATGCAAGCAAGATGCAAATGCAATCAAAACAAGATTAGCACAAAAAGATAACTTGGATCTTTAACTCAAGGCGATTAGACCTTAAATCAAAGAGCACCAAGCTCTGATACCAATTGTTAGACCCTAGAGGGGGGGTGATTAGGGTCTTATGCTAATCTAATCCGATTAAATGCCAATTAAAAATAATTAACAACTATATTCTTGCAAGATAGGTATACAATCTATTATGGGCAAGAATATGCAATATACACAAAGTGATATATCCTATATGATGAAATATATTATGAGTTATATGCAAGGATATGAAACTAAGGGTGATATAAACATAAACAAGATAAACAAGATAGTGGACAAAGTGAACAATAGATAATGGCGACAAGAATGATATGAACAATAAGCACAAGTGAGACGCCAAGACAATCACAAACACACAAAGATGATCACGGAGTTCGGACCTTCCGTCCTACGTCTCCGCTCCCCACTCCCGGGGAGAAATCCACTATCACAACCGGGTTTTCTACGCTCACCCGAATAACGTTTACACCTCACAGTGTCGGTTTTCAACGCTCACCGATCAACGTTCACACTCACCCTCACAATGTCGGTTTTCAACGTTCACCGATCAACGTCCACTCCTCACACTCGGTTTTCTAGTTCACCGAAAACTTCACAACACACTCGGTTTCTAGCTCACCGAAAACCTTACAACACTCACAAAGTAAATACAACAAATTTGTTCTCTACAATAGATGAGAACACAATGTAGCACAACTCAAGGTTACAATCTCTCACCACCCAACTATACTATGTATGAAAGATACAATAAGCTCAATGTGGGTGTGTGTGTAACAATGAGTAAATAAGATCAAATCAACTAAACTCAAGTATGAAATCTAGCTTAAGAACAATGATAATCAATCAAGTATATAAATGTAAAGCTAGAGTTTGAGTTTAGAAAACTTCTCAATTTGATAACAAGAGATGGAGGGATGATAGTTGGAAGCTCAAACTTCAATAGATAATCTCCTCAAGCTCTTGTGGAATTTGATTCACCAAAACAAACTCTCAATTTGCTTAAAAGCTTTTTAAACACACTTAAACCAAACTAAAACCCTTGTTAAAAACTTTATTAAACTTGATTAAAAACTCTCTTGGTTAAAATTGAAAAGACATCAGCAATGGGGTATATATACCCACTAGAAATCTCAGCAAAAACCCCCAAAACAAATGACAAAACAGCCCCCAGAGAAACAGCTCAGAAATAGCCGTTAGAAGTCCAACGGTCACATTGTCGGTCGACCGAAAATCCCGTCGGTCGACCGATGAGAGCAAAAACACGAAGAAAACGTTCTGGACCATCGTCGGTCGACCGGAAATTCTGTCGGTCGACCGATTTGAGCTCTCGGTCGACCGATGCGAGCTCTCGGTCGACCGGACCGGTC
>NW_017973865.1:7199-9766 GCF_001876935.1 Asparagus officinalis
TCATCTTGGGCAGCTGATTTTCTTTTGGGGAAATGTCTCGGCTTAGGCTTCGATAATACAGAGATTTTTCGTGGGATGACTTCTCGTTTGAAACAGTCACATTCTGATAATGCTGTTTTAACGAGTCGCGCACAGGAACAACGAGAGTTTATCTCTCGAATAACTCTTTTTCGAAAATTATTCACAACCCCAACTTGATAATACGATTCATCGGTATGATTGCCAAAAAATCGTATCGTCTGTTGGCATGATCTCCCAGGTATGACGATATCATTTGGTGAATGCGTCTTCTTCTGGGGGTATAAAACCTTGTTGGCATTCTCAGGACAATTTATTTTTGTCTTTGAGCGATCCAAGGTTATGTTGGGAGTCGCACGTCTAAAACCACCCATTTGCGGGTATGGGGTCTTAACAGGCTCCGAATGCTGATTTTGCATAAGTCCAGACTTTGGAATCCAAACTTGGCGGAGTTTCGGTGGTTCTTTGGTCACCGTTTCCTTCCTCCTTTCTCGTCTTTGTTGTGAGAGAGCACGAATAAGAGCAGCGTTTGCACGACGTTTTCGTATACGCTCTTTGAGGGTTGAACGAGTCCTTTTGACAATAGTCCATTCCTCCGAGCCCTCTTGACAAAAGTCCATTCATCCGTCGCTATTTTAGCAGAGATACGAGTGATTGGTTGTTGAGACAACTGAACCACTCGATGCCTCCTCGACTCTAAGTCCGCATGATAACGAACTCCGTCGGTTTGTTCCAAAGCTTTAGCCATTTGGCGAGCGCGGCGCTGACGTTGTCTCTGACGAGCCCTCTTCGTCAGTGCCAGTGGGCTTTGATTTAATGACTCCTTAATTGAAGAAGAGTCATTATGAGCAGAGAGGTTGCGAGTAGAATTCTCAGCAACAATTAAGCGAAAGTCTTCATCTGTAGTGTTTGACAACTTCGACCAAGATGAAATCTTCCTGCATTTGCGAGGCGAAGAAGACTTTACAGATGAGGACGACAAATACTCCTCAAACTTTGCTTGGTCGAACTCGTACTCGACCGTTGATTCAACCAGGATCTTGATGATTGGCTGCGACACGACGGTCTCGACAGCGAGACCGTTGGCTCCCACTGTGGTCGCCAGCTTGTTTGCGTCAAAAGTTGGTTTTGTCATGGAATTCATTATATCTTCAGTCGATTACAATAAATTCAAAAGAAATAGCCTTTTTATAAGACTTCTTTTACACAACAAAAGAAAAATTACAACTTTTTAGAAACAAACGCAGGATCGTTGTTTGGATCGCTGCTTGCGTGGGATCTTTGCCTGTGCCGGGGGTGCGTTAGCCCGTGGACCACCAAATCACAGATTCTGATCGAATCGTGAGGGGTTTATGATTCTGACTTCGTTTATCGAAGTGAGAAATTGAAACGATATCTTATCGATGTAAGATAGTCGTTCTTCTTGAAATCAAGTCAAAGCTCAATTTCAAGGATTGACCGTGAAGCTCGAGTACTCTGCCCTCTCTGCTCTGGAATCAGCCTATGGATGCTCTCTGATCAGCCTTGGGTTTAAAAATATCAAATAAATTCCAAAACATGTAAAACTTTAGGGAATGATTGTAGACATGATAATAAACATGCTACAATGACTGGTTATCAAAAAGAACTTCCCAAATGAAAAATATCATCATTTTACAAACTAGTCCAAAACATGAAAAGAGACAGTAAACACTGTCTCGGCCCGCGAGACAGTAAACACTGTCTCACGGAACAGTAACCGCAGGCAGTTTTCATCTTAACTGCCTTCCCACGTTTCAAACTTCGTTATTTTGGCAGTTATCCACGTGATTTTCGCCCACGACGTTTCCCACGTTCTTGAACAGTTGGTGGCCACGTGTCGGCGGTTGATATTGAAGTCTATAAACTAAGAATACAATATTTTCACAAAATTGCATATTCTATGCAATGTTTTCAAAAACACAATAGAAAATATGAAATATATAATTTCATATATATAATCATAAAAACTCAAAACACATGTATGTATATATATAACTATATATATGCATAGAAACCAAAACTTATGTATATATATATATATATATAACTATATATATATACAAAGAAACCAATAAATGTGTGTATAGATAATTGAGCTTAGAGTATATAACACACATAATATAAATCCTAAACTAAATTACCCAAGCTTGATCTTGATCTTCAATAAGCTTGACTTGGTACACGTTGCGGATGAAGCTTGAACTTGATCTTTAACTTGAATTGTTGTATAGGCTTCAATCCGACATTCCGCCAACCTCCTTCTATTTCATCCATCCTCCAACTACGTTGTTTGCCTAGAATAAATGCGAAAACACAAACACTAGACAAACAACATTAGAAGTAAATTGTTTGTTAAACATCATCAAAACAAGAAGGCCAACAATCTCCCCCTTTTTGATGATGACAAATAATTTACAAAATAAAATATATGCATGAAGGAAATGAATATATAATATTGCAATACACATGCATATAAATAAGAAAGAATATACTCACAATATTTCTCCCCCTTTGACAACATCAAAAAG
>NW_017973866.1:0-9721 GCF_001876935.1 Asparagus officinalis
AAAGCTATTTGATTGTAGCTTTCGTTGTAGGAGCTAGACGGGAATCAACATCCATAGTGTCTTAAAGACAGATATTTGCCCTCAGCTCTCTACCAAGCAACTCACCAACTAAGTCCAACCTTTTATTTTTGAAATCATCCCATTACTCATCAACATCTCATGCTGTTGTCACAGCCATCAAGATCAATCATCTCAGAAGTGAGGTCGTGTTTGTGACAGATATTTGCCCTCAGCTCTCTACCAAGCAACTCACCAACTAAGTCCAACCTTTTATTTTTGAAATCATCCCATTACTCATCAACATCTCATGCTGTTGTCACAGCCATCAAGATCAATCATCTCAGAAGTGAGGTCGTGTTTGTGGCGATTGTGGAGTTGCGGATGCAGTGATTGGGAAGTCGTCTGATTGTGACCTCCGTTGTCGGAGCTTGTTTGAATAAGCTATCTATTGTGATTTTTAGACAGCCTACAGAACCCCCTCCAAAGTTTTCGAAAGTTCGCGGTTGACTGGGACGAATTTTCGGAATACTTTGGATCCCAGAATTTGGTGGATTGATTGCTCTTTCCGCCTGATCGAGTCAGATGATTTCGCCGTTGTTGACTGTAATCTCAATGGAGTCGTTTGTTTCTTCCTGGCTTTGGTCGCCTTGGTAATCAAGAAATTACTGTCATAATGGTCCAAACACAGAGATCTCTTTTCTGTACTTGAGGATTGGAACGCGTGGGTGAACTCAGCGTTGAGAAATTTGAACGCGTAGGTGAGCATCGCATTTAGAAGGAAATTTGAACGCGTAGGTGAGCATCGCGTTTGGAAGCTGAATCAACTCGAACGCGAGGGTCGAGCTTGGGCGGGCTGATGGCCTCGAATCCCGTCCGTTAGGATTTGACAGTTCATAGCTGTCTATAAATAGACCGCTAGGGGTCAAATCAAGAGTCATTCGACTCTTCTTGAAAATTTAACGAAAAAAAAAATTTCGTTTTCTTCTCCGGCGGCAACTGCTCATCTTCTCCGACGAGATCTCATGGCACCCAAGAAGTCCTCCAAGTCCGACGTCGCTTCCAAGTCTGATGCCGCCGTGGCTCGAGGATCTGCACCGTCGGTGCCGACCGGCGGCGCCGCTGCTCAGGCGAATGTGACGCCCCAACTCCCCTTGATCGGTGGTGAGTACGACCTTCGTGGTCATTAAACTTGCTCCGGCAAGTTCTGATCTTGAAATTAACGAGGAAACTCGTTCCCATAACGCGGGGCTGGACCCCGTCGTTTAATCTTCTTGACGAGGGGTTTAACCTCCGCGTCTCAGATTTTTGACGCGAGGGTCGACCCACCCGTCTGAACTTTTCTGACGCGAGGCTCGACCTTCGCGTCTGAGATTGTCTGACGCGGGGTTCGACCTTCGCGTCTGAGATTGTCTGACGCGGGGTTCGACCTTCGCGTCTGGGCTTGTTTGACACGGGGTTCGACCTTCGCGTCTGAACTTGTCTGACGCGAGGCTCGACCTTCGCGTCTGAGATTGTCTGACGCGGGGTTCGACCTTCGCGTCTGAGATTGTCTGACGCGGGGTTCGACCTTCGCGTCTGAACTTTGATTTTGAGTTGTCTAACTCTTTGCTTCTTTTTGCAGTGCGCCATACTAGCGAGCCTCTTCTCTTTCGCCACCATTTTGGACATGAAGGTGGTGCAGACATGAACATAACTTTCAGCTCGCGTTTAGAACTCCCGGTTTTCCGGATGAGGGAGAAGAGTCGCGTGGAACTGATCACCCAAGCTTCTTCCGACACTCTTAGGATATTGGTTTCGGACGCTCGACTTGAAAGCCCAAGCCGTAAGCCCATAACCAAACCTGGATATCTCTTCGGGGACTTTGTTGACTTCAACGCAAGCACTGCTTATGATGGGGGCTATAAGTGGCTGCGGAGAGTTGAGGAACGCAACCTTTTCTTGCCCAACATGGAGAGGATGTTCCCCCTATCTTATTTCCAATGCGCTTCCGTCCCGAGGCGTATGGATTGGCCCCTGGTTAAGGATCAAGATGGGGTTGCTCTAGGAGCTCTGACTTTCTATGGGGTTCGCCCCGTTGGTTATAATCGGCAGGTGACAGCTTTACGGCCGAGTTTATTTGCTAAGGAGTATCCCCTTGGCGAAGCACCCAGTCCGGCAAAGACCTTCGTTAAGAGATTCCTGGAAAAGAAGGGAGAGTTCCCTGCGCAAGGATTTAGAACTCCTGGCTGGGTTCATTCTCCATCGGCGGGATGGTGGGCCCAGATGACCAAGTTTGTTCTGAAGGAATTAGAAGCTCCCCTCGCTCAAGCTGGGTTGCTGGTTCCTGTGCGGGCTACTGAATTTGGGATCGTCCAGAGCCACTTTCATTTCTTCTCCATATTGGAGAAGTATAATCCTGATAGTTGCACTTTCTTCACCCCTGTGGGGGAATTAGGCTTCGCTCTTCACGAGATGCATGAAGTCTCGGGTCTTGTTCTCGGGGATTTGCCGTATGAAGAGTTCGTTCCGGGCTCGGCGGAACTCCAGATTTTAAAGAAGACCAGTCCGGAAATTTATGCCACTCTCTGGGAAGTCATGTGTCACTTCCACATTTGCATGCAGCTGACGGGGGTCCGTGGAGGCGGTATTAAGCAAGTGTCTTGGGCGGAATATTTATTCCATAACTTGACCACTAAGGGAGATTCAGTGACCCGCTTGCCTGCCAGTACTTTGGAGGAGGTTCAGGCTCGTATTGACGACGCTACCTCCCATTACACTAACGAGGCCAAGGAAGATGTTTTCCCGGCTCACACAGAGTTTGAGAGCTTTCATTATCAAGCTCTGATTCCAATTTCCGACGCGGCGTTGCTAGCTGGATTCTTGATGCTGTGGCTCAAACGTTGCGTCGTTCCTACCAGGCCGATCGATGCCCTTGCTATTGAGGTGGTCTACCCGGCTGTTCTCTTGGCACACGGGAGACCTGTGAGCCTCCTCAGCGCTATGGTGGGTTGTCTTCAGTACGGATTACGGGAGTTGGCCTCTGAATTTGTTGATGTTACAGAGGTGGAGTCTGAGGGCCACAAGACCTTCAAGACTCCCAATCCCCGGGTGCCGATGCCATATACATATTTGATGGCTTGGTACGTACTCCACTGTCCTCCTATAATGAGTGCAGCCTCTCCCCCGGGAGACTCATTCATCCCATTTGTGCAGCGACTAGAGTCCGCGAAATGGGAAGGGGGGTACATGGTTAGGATCCGCCAAATCTTAGCACGGGACACTAACTTCCATATCTACCGCTGTTTCCCTGATTTCGAGGGCGGTGTCTATGGAGCAGAATATCAGGATACGGCGGGTCCTAATGGATTCACTCAGCTGAGCGGGGGGGTTTTCCATTGGCTTTTATCCATCAGGCCAGGCTACCTGATCTTTCGACAAGGCGCCAACTGTTTCGTCGAGCCTTACCAACCCTACAGGTTCGCTCGCCAATTTGGGTATGATCAGTTGTATGTCGGGAACCCTCGTCCTCAACTCTCAGTTATAGCCAACTTATATGAAGGAGCCAGGGCTTGGTATTATTCTGTGGCAGGTTGTACCAAAGCCATCTTCAAGCTTCCCCACAAAACTGCTAATTCCTATACCTCCATCAGCTTCTGCAATTGGTATTACGCTGCTTCTCAGACTCCCAACTTCAACTTGAATACATCTTGCCTGAAGGACATTAGGCATATGTATAATTCAAGAAAGGGGTCTAAGACGTCTCGCTTGAGGGGGATCGATGAGTTTCTATCCATCGAGAGTCAGCCTGCCGAACAGGAAGAGGAACAAGGAGCTGAGCCTGTTCCAGTGGAAGAACAACGAGCGGCTGATCCTCCTATGACAAGAGCAGCGGGGAAAAGAAAACTTTCTGCTGATGAAGCTGGCCAGTATGATAAGCAGATCCGTCGAAAGTTGCTGGTGGATTCTCCCCCCAGAGGCCAACAAAAATCCAAGTTGATGGCTGAGGCCATTAAAGCTGCTAAAGATGACGAACCACAGGAATCATCTGTGGCTGGCCTGCCGCATAGAGCGGGACTTCGTTCTCATGGTCCAGCTCTGTCGGGCGAAGGTTCTTCTTATCATCCTCCTGAGGACGAAGAAGATGAATTAATGGTTGCAGATGCAGAATCTGCTCCGGTGATGGATCTTCCTAGGTCTCCTGCGTTGGAGCCAGGGGGTCTCGAAGATAATCCACCTCCTTCTCCTTCAGCATTAATGTCACAAGCTGATGATTTAATGCCTAGTCCTACAACGGGACTTATGAAAAGCCCAGCCGCTGGTGCAAGTCTTCCGGAGTCTTCAGCTGTTCCGGGTGATGAGGAGCGAGTTGACTATGACGACTCCCCAGCTGGTGATGCAGTTGACAGAGATAGAGGTGATGAGGACGCTGATGTTGGCAACATGTCAGGTGAAGGTGAAGATGACGATGAGAATGATTCCATTGATGACGTCACCACTTTTGATGATGATGCTCCCAAGGTCCCGTCTGATAAAGCATCAGGTTATACTCCTTTTTATCTTACCGGTAAGCTTGGTTTGTTTCGACTTCTTCCACATGCTTTTTCTGCGTTCCGACCGTTTTTTCGTGCAGGTTCACCTACTCCCGGGACTACTTCAGCTGCTCCTTTAGAGCAAGAACCTGCGCAAGTGTCGGCTCCTTTAGAAGAGCAACATTTACCTGGTTCTCCTACGGCGACTGTTCCGCCTGTAGCGTTGCCTGAAACCACTGCCGCTACTCCTCCTCCGGAACAACAGCTCATGCAGGTATCAGCCCCTATGCAAGAGCAATCCATGCCTGACCCTTCTGTAGTGGCTACTTCACCAAAAGCGGTGATGAAGATCTCGCTCACCCCAACGGAGGCTGGGCCAAGCTCTTCTCAAGCGAAAGCATTGATGGCTTTGACCTCAAGCCCTTCGCAATTGAACATTTCAATCGCCTCTGCAGCTTCAGCACCTGGATCGCCTGCTAGTCATCATCTTAACGCCTCCATCTCAGCTGCTGAAGGGGTATCTTCAGGTGCAATTGTCAGTCTCGCTAATGCACCTAAATTCCTCCAAATCTCCTTGGTGTACCTAAACAGTCTTGCGAAGACGGTAGTCGAGTCCTTGATGAATGGTCAAGGAACTTTGAACTCCTTTCGACCTCTGCTGGAAGCAGGCTTAAACGGGGTCAGGAGTGTGGGCGAAACTCGATGGTTCGAACGCTGCTCAGAGATTATCCTTCGTTTGGAGGCGAAATTACAACGCTTCGAGACCATGGGCCATAGTGACCTTCAGCCGCAAATTATGTCCACTTTGGCTAGTCTTCAGGTCGCTGAGGTGATACACCGAGAGACGCTAGAACGGGACTTAGCTGAAAAAGAGCGTCAGATTGCAGAGCTTCGTGAGCGTAACACTCGGAAGCGAGAAGAACTAGAACGCTCAACTGCTTCTATGAATTCGCTTCGGGACAGACTGGTTGAAGCTGAAGCCGAAGTCCTGCGATTGAAAGCTGAACTCTCCCGCGAAGAAGGCATTGTCAACATCCTTAGTACCCAGAATGCAGCTAGTACTTTGGAGTATCATGCACAAGCTCAGGCTCTGGAAGACGTCAGAAAGGAAATGGCGGCCATCATCATACCCAGCGAGGATGAACTTCGAGCAAAGGCTGAAGCTATGGTGCGAGCTAACCACGAGGCGGAGTTAGCTGAACTCAAGGCTCAACTCATCTCTTTTGATTTAATGCATGAGTGAGTTTGGTTTCTGTAATGTTCTTTTGACAAGAACAAAGTTTGTTTTGTATCACTTTCTTTTGGTTCTTGAATAAAAAGTGATATTGACTTCTCATTGTTTCTTGCATTTATCATTTTTTGATTTTAAATACAAGTCACGAGAAATGCCTGAGATGTATTCCTGACTTAGAATATACCTCCACAATGGTTCTGTTGCAGAGAACTCTCTTTATTATCATTTAAGACAACTCTAGAAAGTTTCAAACTGCTGAGGACGAATACTCCCATAATAGGGTTGACTAATAGAATTCTTCCTGTGTTATGTTTTGCTTTAAACACTGAAAGAAGTCTATAAATGCTAGAGGTGTAGTTTTAACTTAGCAAGAGAGATATTGCGATCGGAGCAATTTTGAAGACTTATCGTTCTATTGACGAGAAGCGATAAGTTGATTTTTGTCAGAGGTGTGATTTTAACGTGACAGAAGAAATATTGCGATCAGGGCAATTTTGAGGACTTATCGTTCTATTGACGAGAATCGATAAGTTGATTTTGTCAGAGGTGTGATTTTAACGTGACAGAAGAAATATTGCGATCAGGGCAATTTTGAGGACTTATCGTTCTATTGACGAGAATCGATAAGTTGATTTTGTCAGAGGTGTAATTTTAACGTGACATTTGTGGGGAAAGAATATTATAGCGTCTCACAGGGGAGAACTGCTATATGTTTTATCATCGGAGTGATGAGTTATAAGACTTGTGATTTGATCAAGATTTTGGGGGAGTTTATTACCCCACTGAAAACGAGTTATTTATTGCTCTGCTGAGGAGAGCCAATAAATCGACAATGAGTTGGAGACTTATCATTCTATTTTTTGAGAATTGATAAGTGGATTTTGGGGTGTAGTATTAACCCAATGAGAATTTGAATTCTGCTGAAGAGATACAGAGGTTTTGATTACCACTCTGTTAAGTAGGCTTACCAGTGCATATTCTTCATTTAAAAGAATTGCAACGCTGAGGTGACCCTCGCGTTTAATATTTGAAACGCGAGGCTCAGGCCTTGTGACGTTGGCTTGGGCTTTGCATTTGGGAAACTTGAACGCGGATGTGAGCTTCGCGTTTTGAAAGATGGTTGGGATTCATTCCTAGAATCCTGTGCCATCTTAACAGCTTGGTGGCTGTTATAAATAGACCTGAGTGGTCATATCAAAAGTCACTTGACTTTCAAGACTTTCGACTATTTTCAAGAACGAGAATTCTCGTTTGATTCCGGTGAGATCTCCGACGGTCTTCGTCTCCCTCATTCAAAGGAATTTCCTCCGATCGACTGCATCAATGGCGCCTCGGAGAAGAGGTTCGAACTCCAAGAAAGTCGCCGGAGCGACTTCCGAAGTGCCGTCGGCTGAGGACGCTGGCGGCGCTCTTGTTCATGCGGGGACATCGTCGTCGTCACCGCTGCTGCGGGGGCTTCCCTGTCGTGGTGAGTGCCACCCGAAATAACTTGCCTTGGCAAGTTCTCTGAAAACCCTAGATGGGTTCTTGATAACGAGGAAGATGACTCGTTTCAACTCAATGAAAACGCGGGGTTGGGATCCCATGTGGGTCTCGACCCTCGCGTTCAAGTTTTTCAACGCGAGGTTGACCTTCGCGTTTGAGGCTTCTGACGCGAGTGCGTCGGGTGAGGCTCCACCAACCTCCAACCAGATCAAGCTGGTTCCAACCAATTCCTCCGTCACCAAAGGAGCGGTGACTCTCTCAAAGAGAGCCCGCCAAAGGCAACGCCAACGCTTGGCCAAACAATTCGCCAAAGCAATGGAGTCCACCGACGGAATCCGCTACAACGCGGATCTGAAGAACGGGAGAGGCAAACAGCCTCAACGGCTGATGAATGGCGACTCTTCCAAGCCGCCAATAATGGAATGGATCCGTGTCAAACGGAACCGATCGACGCTGGAGGAGCGCATTCGCAAGCACCGCGCACTATCAGAGGTAGCCAAGAAGCTGCCACCAACTCGCAAAGTTTGGAGGCCAAAGTCTGAAGCGGCAATTCAGGCTAAGGAGCAACCTTTGCAGCCTCCAACCAAAGTTCAACCTCCGGCGAACCAAGCTAAGCCGCCGAGAATTCCCATAGCTACTCCGGGAGATCATGCAGAATCCTCCCGAAGGAGAAAGTCAGTCTTGGAGCGCTGACCATCCCAGAAAAGGAAGTCAGTCTTGGAGCGCCTCGGTCCACTTCCCGAGGAGCGAAACAAAGCCCCGATCCAAGAATGTTTGGGCCCACTAAGAAAGCCCCGAACGAATCAACATGCTGGGGGTCGCCGCAACCCTCAACATGACAAAGAAATCATGGCACCCAAGCGCACTATGCTGCGCATTGAAGTTCAGGAGCCCGCTGAGAATTCACGCCCAAAAAGGCATGTCTCAAGGCGCGTGACTCTTGAAAGTCCAAAGAAGGCAGTTCTCCCTCAGAAGGAAATGTTGTCGTCTGATGATGATTACGTTATACCTGAGAAATCGTGCCAACACACGATAGGTTGCTCTGACTTTCAAATAGACGAGCTGTACTATCGTGCTGGGAGTACGAGCGAAGCCAGAAAGAGAAGTCCTCGAAGACTAGAAACTCAGTGCCCTTGTTCAAAGCTCATTCGGGCAGTACTGTCTGAGTGCAACTGCATCAAGGTAGTCCCCGAGAGAATTTCAGTGTTCGAAAGGCTTAGTACCAAAATGCCAAAACCAAGGCGTAGGCGTTTTCGGCAAAGAAGGACGGTGGTTGAAGATGAAGAATTCCCGAGGGTCGGCGCTAATATGACAAGCAAAGAGACCTCATCACGGGATAATCTCGAGTCGATTCTGAAAGCATCCCGGCGTCTAACCCGTCTAGTCTGGAGCGCAATCGCACGAGGAACTTATGGTAGGGTTCGGACAAGAGTACCTTCAGAAGGGAGTACCTTTAGAAGGTGAAGAGTCGGATACCTGCTCCGCAGTCGCATCAGATAATACAGTGTCCAGTGAGGGGGAACCCCGCGAGTCACTGATGATAAGCGCGGAACAAGTGGCCAAGATGCTCGAAGATGCCATAGCCAAACAACAGGAAAGCTTTAGGTTCGAGATGCAGATGGCCATGCAAACTATGAGAGAGATGCATGAGCAACAAATTCAGGCACTGACGAACCAGCGAGGTGAACCAAGCCACCGTAACCAGGTTGTTCAGGAAGAGGAGCACACGGATAGGGATGAAGCTCACAATGCCAATAATCCTTCCGTCAATGCAGGGGGTGGTAACGAGGATGCCAACGAAGATACAAGTGAAGACTTGAAGATCAAAAACCTCGAGAGCAAAATCAATACGTTGATTTCTGCTCAAGAGGTGAAGAAGATGGGTATTCCTTATCCATACCCACGAGAATGGGAATCAATCCCCTATCCGGCGAAGTTCAGTCTGATTAACTTTACGCCGTTTGATGGGAAGGGTTCCCCCACTCAGCATTTGATTTATTTCAAATCGCACCTGGGTATTATTTCCGGCAATGGGCCTCTGATGGTGCGGTTATTCGTCGGTACTCTTCGCGGAGCCGCCTTCGATTGGTATCGCCGCCTCAAGCCAGGAAGCGTAAATAGTACAAATTTCTTTGACGACGATACCGAGATCTCTATCGGATCGTTGCTCGACGAGAAGCAGAAAGACGGGGGGGTTAGTCGACACTTTCGTCAAA
The DNA here is from genome assembly GCF_001876935.1 of Asparagus officinalis. Taxonomy (NCBI): domain Eukaryota; kingdom Viridiplantae; phylum Streptophyta; class Magnoliopsida; order Asparagales; family Asparagaceae; genus Asparagus; species Asparagus officinalis. The sequence continues at coordinate 9,444 of NW_017973866.1, forward strand.
AGGTTCCGGAACAAGACGATGAATTGTCGGGACCCGATCACCGAGGAATTCATTCTCCAGACCTGCCATAATAATCTGTCCTTAGACGTATTGGAAGCAATGGGGACAGAACCGTCTGACACTTGGAAAGACTTGAAGGTGCGCGGTGAACAAGCCGAACACTTCCTCCGAAGGAAGAAGGCCGAGAGGAACCGACCGACAGTTAATCTGCTCAACTCAAACTTCGCCTCTCGTGGTAAGGGCAAGGCACCTACAGCTGCTGGTGGTGCTAATCAAGC
>NW_017973867.1:0-9907 GCF_001876935.1 Asparagus officinalis
TTGAGTGAGTCACCGCTCCTTTGGTGACGGAGGAATTGGTTGGAACCAGCTTGATCTGGTTGGAGATTGTGGAGCCTCATCTGACGCAACTTTGGCGTCAATCGAGATGAGGTCGTTGTTGGTAGCTTCAACTTCTTCGTACCAACGCACCTTTCTGCTGGAAGAGAACTTGGACTTCTTGGACTTGCGGGGGGAGGTCGATCTAGACGAGGATGAAAGGTACTCCTCGAACTTGGTCTGATCGAACTCGTATTCGACCTCCTCCACGACTGGGATCAAGATCCGCGGCTGCGACGCTCCGATCTCGGCAGCGAGATCGGTGGCTCCCACTGTGGTCGCCAGATTGTTCGCGAGAAAATTCGTGTCTTTCTTTGTTATTGATTCCATTGTCATCTTGAGTTACAACTTTTTGAGTTACAAAAGATCCGGTCTTTTTATAAGATCCGGTTACAACGAAAATCAAATTGAAAAGAAATGAAAATTACAACTTTGTTTCCTTGTTTGTCGAACGAATCGCGAGCTCCTGTTTTGCGGTCGCTCGCTTTTGTGGGTTCTTTGCCTGCGCCGGGGTTGTTTGCCGTGGACCACCGCGCGATCTAGATCCGGTCGGATCTACGCAGTACAACGGGTATTATTTCACCAAGGAAATAATAGCCGGGGAGGATTGTTTCACCAAGGAAACAATCGTCCAAGTCTCGGGATCTAAGACCAGAGATCTGATCCTCTCGAACACCTGCCTTATTTGACGTTGATGATCGCCGAGCACCAGATCTGAAGGAGTGAGTCCCCGAAGTCCCAAAGTTTCAATCTTTTTTAAGTTCCGAGTCTCCAATCCAGCAGGGCTTCGCCTCTCTCCAAAATTTCCAACCCTTCAAAATGAACAACCCCCTCTCCTATTTATAGCCAAGCGTCACTGTGCCCGTGTGCACGTGTGGCCGACCCCCTAGGTGGCCGGCCACCTCAAGGTGGCTCGGCTCATGCCGAGCCACCCTGAGGTGGCTCGGCCACCCCATATATGGATGATGATGTAGAGATGGATCATGATGTTTGTGTGACGCCCCTTGGTTCACACAAGGCTGCAGTCCAAGGTGAAACCAAGGATGTCAAACCTGCCATGCACCACACCGTGCAATAGTATGTTTCACCATCACAATTACTATCTCTCTAGTGGAATCAAAAACAGGTGTAGTACAAAGCAAGTAAAAGGTTATACAACAATTGCTTAATGGAGTGATAGGACTCAAATAAACACATCTCATCAATCAAAAATAAGCCGAAGCACACAGTCAAAGTACGAAATGAATAATAAAGATCTGGAGAGCTCAACATGTCTCAAAGTACATAATGTTTAATACAAAAATAAGGCAAACAGCCTTTATAACTCTAGAACATAAACCTCTCAAGTCTAAAATGTCTCAAGTGGAGTACAAAAATAAATACATCTAAAAAGAGGATAGTAGACACTAGTAAGGGTCGTCCTCAACCTGCGACTCTCCGGGCTCCTGGCTCGTTACCTGAAAGGGGGGAGGGACAACGAGCGTCAAAGCGCTAGCGAGCAACATCACAACCAACCCCAAGGGATAGGGCTCGTTGTATATGAAAATACAGTTAATACAATGTAATATAAATCATTTATACAAACATTAACGGGTCTTAGTACTTAGGGAAATACAACACGAGCATAGGTACGTCGAGCGAAATAATCCAAACAAGGAAACCCTCATGTATATACCTTGTATCTCAAATTGTAGATCCCTAAGTACAAAACCCGAAGCTAGTTACAAGAGAAAAATAAGGAAAAGGAAAACATGCCCATCTCTACCAATAACATGTAAGTGAAACAAGGCTACAATAGGTGCCATGATCAACCTAGGTAGCTATCATGTCCCGGCCAAATACAATGTGTCGTATATCCAACTTTATTGAATAACGTGCTCAAGTTTAGCAAAAGTCTAATACATGATTGAAATGGATTATGGTCCAACACGAGGACTTCTATGGATTATAGTCCAACACGAGGACTTCTATGGATTATAGTCCAACACGAGGACTTTAATGGATTATAGTCCAACACGAGGACTGCGTACCAAAAGTATACATGTCTATATTCCCGTACATACTCTGCTGTACTGACTTAAACTCGTGTTCAAAGTATCATCTCACATGAACAGGTGAATTCATAATCACCGTATGCATAAATACTTATATACACCCAACATGTAATTTAAACAGAAGCATGAACGAAACAGAAAGAAAATACTATGATGAGTCGACTCGTACTCAAATATGAGTCGACTCAACAGAACACATTTGATATCAGAAAAGGACTCTGTGAGTCGACTCATGACAGTCATGGGTCGACTCATGACTTATGGGTCGACTCGTATGCTAACGAGTCGACTCAGCAGAAGTAAAAAGACAACACAACTAGATTTCGTGAGTTGACTCATGACAGTCATGGGTCGACTCAACCTGATGAGTCGACTCGTGATGAGTCGTGAGTCGACCTACGGGCTGAAATCTGCATATAATACAAGTTAAATTCACCAACACGATTCTTCCCTCTAATTCACTAATCTACATCTTTATAACCATCAATTCTAGACTATGATACAGAGATAAATTCACATATAGCATAAGGAACATTTACTTATGTGTTAAATCTAACAATTTACCCCTAAACATGAAAAAGGGCATTTGATCAAAAAGAAAACTCATGTTTTTATTTCTTAGAAATATTTCCAGATCTGGGTTTTTCTTCAAAAATTCGTGGGTGGAGGTTTAAAATCCGAAACACATGATTTTTAGCATCTACCCTAACAAGAACATTGTTTTATACTTGAAAATAAGTCTTGGGCTCAATAAAACTCATGGAAAACCATTGTAAACTATTAAAAACGTGGGAGAGGGGTTTGGCGAGATGTTACTCGCCTGAGAAATGATGAAGAACAGATCCCTTCTCTGAAATCCTCACAAAGCCGCTGAGAAAGCCTTCGAAACGCCCCAAAATCTCCAAGAACACCTAGGGTTTTAGAGAGGAGAGGGGGGGACTAGGGTTTCTGGGGAAAACTGATGGAAAAGAGGTGATTTCGGGTAGGGGAGTATATATATAAGTGGATAAAACCCGACCCGAAACCCAACAAACCCGAACTGAGAAAACTGGAAAATCCTCAATGAGTCGACTCATCACAGTCATGGGTCGACTCATGACTTCCTGGGTCGACTCGTAACATAATGAGTCGACTCAGCAGAAACAAAAGGCAACAGGACTCGATTTCGTGAGTCGACTCATGAAAATCATGGGTCGACTCATGGACTAAAAACCGCATATGATGGTTCTGCTGCATATAATAAAATTTGCACACTCAAACCCATTACTGATGTACATAAACATGATCAAAATCTACGGGATCTTACATATATATATAATATGAAATAAGATAATGTAAGAAATCCTAAAATCAAGTTCGACGATCAATAGGTCAATGCAGAAAATAAGGAAAACGACTCATATCGATCAAAAAGGAGATATACACGCTAAACGAGGAAGCGATCCAAGAAAATGGAATATAGAAAATAATCATAGGTACAATGAAGTCACAAAAGAGGAATCCTACAACGTCAACAGAGAAGAAAACTCAGGTTTAGTTCAAGAATCCTACAACGTCAACAGAGAAGAAAACTCAGGTTTAGTTCAATTGAAGGTAAGTCGACGCAGGAAACTAGAAAGCTACTTCGGGTCTAATTTTGAATAACGGAGCAATAGAATGAAAGAAAGAGACCAAACGAATCATCCTAGCTATAGAGGAGGTCAAATCGGGGTTGTTAATAAATCAGGACGTTAATCTCTTCTCCCTATTTTAGCGAAAATGGCAAAATTGCCTACAAGGATATAGTTGGTTCATCTCCACAATTTGGAGGAAAATCAAGGCGTATAGCCGACACAGGAATGAAACAAATACATAGGCACGAAGGCCATCCACCACAATGATACACAACCACAAATGAGTCAACGATTACAATACAAGGCCATCAATAATATACACGGCCGACGATTATTTATACAAAGCCGCAAATAATAATATATTTGCCGGCAGCGAATTTGCAAAGCAAACCTGCACGAGATTCTAAGCTAGTGCATAAGCGAGTACAATAAGGATATGATATCGGTCAATTGCACGAATCAAATGAGTAATCATATGACAGAATATAATCACGAGTATTAATATGACATGAACATGACTATACAAGCTAACGATGAATCAGAAATGCATATATAACATGAGTGAGTAAAAATAAGAGTGTCAACATGTCGATGGCAAGGTACATGAAATGTCATTTCTACAACTATCAATTACACAGTCATAAACTATTAATTCAAAAATAATTATTTTCCAAATAAACTCTTTTCCAAAATAAATTCTTTTAAATTATTTATAATTATTCTAAAAATAATTCTTTTGTTAAATAAATTCTATTAATTTATTATAATTACTCTAAAATGATTTTTCACCAAAATAATAATTATTTTAAATTGATTATTTTGTCAATAAATAATTTTATTTTATTTTATCTTTGTAGTATCTATTATCAAAATATTATTTTTAGTATCATTTGTCAAATAAGTCCATACAGGTCATCACAGTATATGTATTACAATATGAATGGTCATACGTTATTGTCCACAGTCCATTTCGTTCACAACAGTTCTATACGTTATACTTCTCAGTCAAATATGTTCATGAGAGTTCTATATTTGTAACAAATAATTATTCGGGAAACGAGTTCTTATGCATAATTGATCTGCGATCATTCTAAAATTATACTGAGCAAGAATAGGGATCTTGCAAGCAACTAATTAATTCAGAGCGGATCTAAGAATTGAATAATAAGTCAAGAGAGTATCGGGATCTTGCCTCGGCGCGTTGAACAAGTCGACGTCAGCGGCGCGGGTCAGATCTGACGCGGAGGAGCGCGACGTCGAACTTGGGAAGAGCTCCGGCGTGGGGCTGTCCACGGCTAGGTACGGGGTTCGACGGGAGCTGTCGGGGAAGAGCTCGGCGTCGGTCAACAGCGAACTCAGGTCGACGGCGAACTTGAGGACGGCGCGCTGGGGTTCGTGGAGGCGAGATGAAGGAGAGGCGGATCGACGACGGTGATTGGGGGATGAGTGGCCGGCGGGAAGAGAGGCTGGAGGGAAAGTGGGGGGACGCGAGCGCTGTCGGAAGGCAGGGGGTGGCTTTCAGGCGGCGGGACTAAAGGCGAGCGGCGGCGGTGGCGAACGCGTTTGGCCTTGGCAGGTTTTTGGATTCTTGGCGTGGCTACGGCGAAAGGCGGTCGGGCGTTCGCTAGGCGCTGGGCGTGGGGCGTTCGTCGGAGCTCGGGCTTGAGCTCGCGGCTTGGCTGGGTTATTCGCCGACGGGGTGAGCTCGTCGCGGCTTTGGAAGGGGGGGGGGAGATGGCCGGAGCTCGAGCTCGAGAGAGAGAAAGAAAGAGAGAGAAAGAGAGAGAAAGTAATAGAAAGCGAGTACGAGAGAGAGAGAGAGAGGGTGAGCTGGGTTTAAATAAAAAGTTTAATAATAAAAAATTAAAATATGATTGATGAGAAAATGATGGCTGCGTAGTCTAATTTTACGGTGCGTGTGGACAGCCGTTTTCTTGGAAAAAAAGAGGAGAGAGAAAACGTGATGAGGGGATGGTTGTTAGGGGTTTGACGGGGAGCAACAGCTTTGGGTTATTTTCAAATGGGTTTAGGTATTTAAACGAAAATAATTAAAATAAATCATTTCGGATACTTAAAAATTAAACTAATTACATAATAATTATCTACAAATAAAAACGTACATGTTGAGTTAATACAATAGTTGATATGAAATAGTCGAAATATACCCATATTGTACAATTAAACAGAAATAATTAATAATAAAAATATATTTACTTACATTTAAAATCATATAATTATAGGATAACTATATACACAGTAAAACGTACCAGTTGTACTAATACGACCGATAATACGTAACAGTAGAAATAATACAAGAAATTATACAAATAATATGTAATTAATAATACAACGTATTATATGAAAATATATGTAATAATAATAATAATAATACCATGTATTATTCAAAATGATACGTAATAGTATCGGTAACACAACAGATAAATTTCATAAATTTTCACCGTATAAAATTAATTTATAAATTTTAATATCATTTAAATAAATACAAAACTTAGATTTTAAATCATAGAAAATTATAGAAATTCAAGAAAAATATAAATACTCTTTTTAAAAATCATAATTAAATATTTTAAAATACTAGAAAATTATTTTAACTTGTATTAAAAATTCATGGTCCTTACATTCTACCCTCTTAAAATAAATTTTGCCCTCGGAATTCAAAATACGTGTGACGCACAAAGAACCCAAGGACAGGAATATGGAAATGAGGTCATAGCACGTCATGACAAATATGTGAGCAATGTTGAATGAGGAAGTGGATGTGTATATTATAAGTTATACAAGACACAATAGAGAATAATTCATGAGAATCAAAAGTGAATAGTCAATGCAAATATATAAAGCAAATCAAGGTCATAAGAAAGTCTGATATTTAGTATAAATAATAAGAATGATGTAAGTATAACATATAGAGAGTGAACACATAATTGAAAGAGATTGCTCAAACATGTATATTGTAAATAAATAATTAATACGTATCAAATTATAATATAACACAACATCTAGACATAAGCAAAAATATAAATATAAATCAACACAGATTAATACCAAAGAAGTCAACAGCAAATATACAATTAAAAAAATACAATATCAACATGATATTATTGATATAGTATCCTAAGATGACACATCACAACGTTAAAACATAGTCAATAACACATAATTGGTAAAATACAACAAATATATAGTATAAAATATGATATGAAATATAAATACATAATTTAAAAAATTATCATTCACTAGAATATATGATAAAACATATTAACTCAACAATATAAATAATAAAGAAGATAAACGACAAAAATATCAATAAAATATAAATCAATCATCCGCAAGCAGGTGATAATCATGATAAAACACCAAAACACAAATATACAATATGAATATGAGATGAATCATATACAAGCAAAAGAAACACTTGAAGATTATACAAGCAAAACACATAGCAAAGAATCAATGTAGTTTAGATAAACACATTGTACAACATAAGAGACAGAAAGATAATAATAAAAATATCAAATTATGATAGAAATATCATACGATCAGTTAGTAGAATAAATATCCAAGATATACAAAGTATAGTTACAAACAGAACACATGAATGCAATCAGCGAATTGCATTTAATTAAATAAGACATATAAAGCATAAGTATCGAAATAAAAATTGCAATTATGTTAAAAGTTCAAAGATAGCATTATAGCAAGACACGTCTAAAGTAGTCAAAACATAAACGCGCGTAAGGAAGCATATACATAAAAATCAAATATAGCAAACAGTAAAGATAAAATATAACGACAATCCAATAAGTAGTTGTAGTTATAATCAATAATTTTTTTTTTTGAGAACATTCGACAGTAAATAATTAACATACACGACACGATACTAAATCAAATACTAAACATATTTATATAATATAGCAATTAAAATCATCATATATAATAACCATTAAAATAAACACACATAATAACAAACATATAAAAAGTCTGAATACTCATAGATAATAATGCTAACAATATGAACTATGATGGAAATAGTCACAAAAATATTATATGACAAAATAGACATAATAACAAATAAGTAATACTAAATAAATATATTATATACAACATAATAAGAATGACTTAATTATATATGCATCCGACAAACAATATAATAAATTAAAATATTAGCAATATTCATATGGTAAATAATAAATATAAACAAGATACAACAATAATAATCATTACTGTATAAAATCAATTCAGATGTAGCAATATATGGCATAGTAATTAAAATCACATAAATACAATCGGCATAAATATACATAAACAATGATGTATAATACATAAAACATAAATTATAAAAGATAAAATAGATATATAATAAAAACATAAGAAGGACATATATTCGTATAATAAAAACAATGATAAATTTTAGATAAACATATCATGAATGATTAATGAACATGTAAACATATCATGTCAAAATTCACATATCATCTTTAGATTCAACTTTAAATAAATGCATTGTAAATAATAAAAATCTTACAGACTTGTGTGCAAAGTCCCATATTAACGCTTCCAAAATAAACATTCACTATGCACACATGTATAACAAAATTTATAAGTATTCTATTTACGGCCGAAAAGACCATATTACCAAATTTTGTTATAATGCACAAAAATCCATAAAGTCTAATCATGTTTGTGCATCCCATCAAGCTTTTTCATCACATACACATGTACACACACATAAAGATCATCATAAACATGCCCATGTGTACAAATGTAATTTTTGTGGTCGTTTTGATCATTTGACCAAATTTTATTTTGATTTGAAAAGAGTTTCACATTTACAAAATGATCATAAAAGACGACCTTTGTTTGTAAATGTTCATCGTGTACAATCTAATGGTCATCATTCACAAATGCATTCCTTTCATTGCATATATTGTAATCGGAAAGGTCATTTGCATAACTATTGTTATGAGCGTGTCTGTGCACTAAATGTGCCCAAATGGGATCATAATCGTAGGGTTTTGAGCTTTAATGATAGAGATTATGTCCCTAAATCTTCTGGCACCAAAAATATTTTGGTGCCAAAACTATGTTGATTAAATCAAAAAATTTAGTGCTTTTTTCATCTTTAGTTTTTGAAAAATATGTTTTTGAAAATATAAACAAATTTTTAAGTAAATAATTTCGTTTTCATTTTATTGGCTTTGAGTTTTGATGAGAGGTTTGTGTTTAAGCAACCCCCCAGGTTTATTAGATGTTTATTTCCCAAATCTTATTTATCGGGTGCTAAAAGGTTTATATGGGTTGTTACAAGCTCAAGAGCTTGATATGATTGCATCTCTTGCCCTTTTATTTGAAGATTGATATTGGTTTGTTTTTTATGATTTCATATGAGGGGTTTGTTTTTTATTTGGACCTTTATGATAGTCATGGTTTTTATGATTCTCATTTTTGTTTTCATTTGAAAATATTTTTTCATGATTCTAATATTTTTTATTCTTTTGATTTCATAAATCCATTTATACATGGTTTTTATATTTGTATTTTGAGACACACTTTTTTATTTTGATATATCTATATGTGTTCTTATTTTCTTTTCGTATGTGAGTTATACTTAGCATGTTTTCATCTATACTTTCTCACATGTTTGCCTTCGTATTCATTTCATATATTCTTTAAGGCATTTTGATAGGGGGAGCTAATGTCCCTATTTTGTGTTATATTCACCAATTCTTCTATGTAGGGGAGCTTTTTCTCTCTTTATTTTTTTGTTTTTCCCCATTTTTGATGTTTCCAAAGGGGAAAAACAAGTGGATTGTGAGTATTTCTTTATGTTAGTTCTATGCATGGGTATTACAAATTGAATATTCATTCGATATCATACATATAATTTATCTCTGGGTATAGAATGTTTATCCTCATCAAAAAGGAAGAGATTGTTAGCCTTTTTGTTTTGATGATGTTTTACAAACAATCCCTAATATTGTTTGTCTCATATTTGTGTTTTCATATTAGGTATTCTAGATAAATAACAATGTCGAAGGTTGGATAGATTCGAGCATTCACGATCATATCCATTGGAGGATGGAAGGAATACTAGAGTGAAACCAATGCATACAAGTCAATTCAAGATCAAGTTTCATCCACAGAGTTTACCAAGAAGAGCTT
>NW_017973868.1:0-9721 GCF_001876935.1 Asparagus officinalis
AACGCGTTGCAATCAAAGTCAACGTTCGAGGATTCAAGATCCACACCATTCAACGTTCGACGATTCAAACCCTAGGGTCAACGCCGGTCAACGCGTAACCCTAGGTCGACGCCGGTCAGCGCATTGTGACACAAGTCAACGTTCGAGGATTCAAGATCCACACCATTCAACGTTCGACAATTCGAAACCCTAGGGTAAAGCCAACACACGGGGATCCGAAACCCTAAGCCAGCACAATGTGGCGGAGGTAGTTCAAAGTCAACTCAATGACACGAGCCAAACTCAATTCATCAGCTGCAGACTCGAGACTCCGACGACGGCCAGACGATAAACGCAGCGCCGGAAGAACCTCGGCTATTCGTCAAAGCATCGGATAGATCGAAAATCGAAAGAGTCAAGAGTTGAAGCTAACTACGCCGACTGAAGCCCAGATCAATCACATCCAAAGTATTCCAGCCTCTTCTATAAAAGAAACGAGTCAGGAACACTTTGGAGGGGGTATCTGTAGGCATCAAAAATTGCCTATAGTTCTCCACAACCGGTTCAGTGTTAACGAGCGACGATGGACGTCACCACCCAATCCACATGAGCCTAATCGACGTCGACGAACGACTGAAGTGAATCGACGAGTTACATGAGCGGATAGGACTTCGGAATCACGAAGACCCGGACCAATCGGGAAGCCCGGCACTGTTCACAAAAAGGACAACGCCCTTCATGCCTCGACCACTCTACAGATAATCTAATCACCAGAGCAGGTCAAACTCTTCGTCGCGCATCCAACGCACCCGGAATCACTCAAATCCGAATCCGGACGACGAATCAACCGCGAATCAACCCAAAACACCTCAAAAGGAGTCTCGGCAAGCTCGAAACACCCGAGGGGTGTCTTGGCAAGACCAAGACACCCCAGGGGTGTCTCGGCATGGCCGAGACACCCAAGGGGTGTCTCGGCCAGGCCGAGACACCCTAGGGTGTCTGATAATCTAATCACCAGAGCAGGTCAAACTCTTCGTCGCGCATCCAACGCACCCGGAATCACTCAAATCCGAATCCGGACGACGAATCAACCGCGAATCAACGGCGGAACACCCAAACAGGTCTTGGCCAATAGCCGAGACACCCCCTAAGGAGTGTCTCGGCCACAACCGAGACACCCCAAGGGGGGTGTCTCGGCCATGGCCGAGACACCCCAAGGGGTGTCTCGGTTTTGGAGCCGAGACACCCCCCTAGGGGTGTCCTCAACCAGCCCCCTACCCCTTGCTTTTCCTATAAATAGGCCCCTAGGGCCTCATTTCTCTGGGCCTTGGTTTTGGGAGAGAAATTTCAGATCTAGAGCTTTAGCCTTTAAGATCTGAAATTCCAGAGAGGAGCGGCGAAGCCCTGCCGGAGGAAGGAGTCGGGGTTTTCTAAGAGAGCGGCGAAGCCCTGCCGGATCGAGGAGTGAGCGAGCCTTCTGCAGCAAAGGAGTCTTCTTCTTCATTCCCCACCTTCTTTTCCCTTAGTGTTGCCCTTAGCGGTGATACAAAGGAGAGCTAGTGCCTCGTTTTAGCCGAGACATAAGCTTTACACCTCTGAGATCTCACGCGGATCGACGGGGTTCTGTTTCCATATCCCTTCGCGGATAGACGAAACTCTGTCCGATTTTCTCAGACCAGATCTGAGTGCCCCGGTGGTCCACGGATATCAACATCCCCGTCACAGGCAAAAGACCCACGCAAGCAAGAGATGACAAACAGATCTTGCGTTTGTTTGAAAAGAGTTGTATCTATTTTGTTTTCATTGTGTACCGGTCTTATAAAAAGGCTATCTTTTTATTTCATTGTAACGATTGAAGTTGTAATGAATGCAGCAATGAATACAGCAACTTTTTCCGCAAACAGACTGGCGACCACAGTGGGAGCCAACGGCATCGCAACCGACGCCGTCGTGACGCAACCAGCACTCAAGATCGGGGTGAATGAAGAACACGAGCTCGATCAACAACGGTTCAAAGAAGGCCTCTCTTCCTCCTCCTCCAGATCCGCCTCTCCAAACGGGTACAGAAAGGTAACCTCTTTCATAAATGATTGCAGGTCCTTCGGTTCAAAAATCCAAGACCCCGTTGCCGCCTCTGCACTTGCACCACGCGACGTCCCCACGTCGTCCAACCTGGTCGAGATCGCAGATCCGGATTCCTCTTCCGCCGAGGAGATGACTTCTGAAGACGCTCCGGCATTATCAAAGAGAGCACGACAAAGACAGCGTCAACGTCTTGCTCGACAGCTGGCCGAAGCTTTGGAGCCGATGGATGGGATCCGCTATAACGTAGATCTAAAATCCAGGCAACGCCAGGAGCAACCACGGCAAACAACCAGCCCCTCCTCCGAAGCAGAAACAAACAAATGGGTTCATGTCAAAAGAACCCGTTCTACTCTCGAGGAGCGAATCCAGAAGCGCCGCGCCTTGCGTGCGCATGCCCGAGCCCTGGTCCAAAAAGCACGAGAAATGCTAAAGGGAGAGGCCGTTAAGAGATCGCCGAGGTCCGAACGAGTTTGGATGCCAAAGGCCGAATCAACGCCTAAGGTAAAAGCAGGTAATATTGCTCTCCAACCTTCGTCAATTTCAGATCCCGAGCCTCCGGTAAAGCCCCACCGCAGCGCGGATTTCCCCAAGTTCAAGAACCCTCCGAAGGATCGTATCGGTGCTCTACCCGAGGATCGAGGAAAAGCGCTTGATAAGGAGAGCTGGAGATCGCTGAAGGAGCTTCAAGCCAACATCCAGACTGGGGGTCGTGCGCAATCTCCTAACAAATCGATCTTTGTAACAACCAGCTCGGCGGTACGTGCAAAGGACCAAGAGCCCGTTAAGGTTTCACCCTCACAAAGGAGTGATTCCAAACGTGCGACTCTTGCAGAGGCCAACAAGGTAGTGTTTACTCAGAAGAAGACGCGTCGGACAGACGAACGCGTTATACCTGAAAACCCCTGTGAGCAGCCGATAGGTTACTCCGACTACAAAGTCAGTGAGTTGTACTATCAGGCTGGGGGTGCGGATGAATCTCGAAAGAGAAACACCCGGGAAGCGGATTCTCACTGTCCGTGTACCAAAATTATCAGGGCAGTATTATCAGCCTGTAGCTGCCCCAAGACCGCTCCACAGAGGGTCTCGATATCCGAGAGAATCTCCGATGGAACGACAAAGCCCAAATCAAGGCGTTCTCACCAAAGAGGATCGATTGCTCGAGAGGATGAACCCCTAGAAGTTACCATCAACATGGTCAACAAGGGAAAATCCCCAATCATTTCAGGTGGTTCCGACCCTAATTCCTCTCCAGGAAGCAGGGTCAATTCGGGAACAGCTCAGCTTCAGCTAGAAGCCGTCAGATATGACAATTACTGTGGGGTCCATGAGGGAGTACATTCTGATGACGAACTCTCGGATTCCTATTCCGCTCTCGCTTCGGATGATACAACGTCTAGTGTAGGGCAAGCTCGAGAGGTGCTCATGGTCAATACAGATCAGATAGCCAAAATCATTGAAGAGGCCCTGACTAAGCAGAAGGAAATCTTCAAGTTTGAAATGGAAGTGGCTATGCAAGAGATGAGACAAATGCACGATCAACGAATCCGAGCTTTGTCAAATCAGCTAGTGGAATCCAGCCATCGCATCCAGAACGCCGCAGTTGGCAGCAATCCGGAGGTGGTTGAAATCGTCATGGCCGACGCACCGCCCAAGAATACTGGGAGTGGCCCCACTAAAAATAACAGCGCTGGGGGTGGACCCACCAGTAGTGACAACACTGGGGGTGGCCGTATGATTCCTCTCGAAACTTATCCAAAACAGAATATGGGTGAGGCCGAAAAGATAAAGGAGCTCGAAAGAAAAATCGACGCCCTAATGTCTGCTCGGGAGGTGAAGAGGACCGGCATTCCGTGTCCTTACCCGAGAAAGTGGGATTCGATCCCGTATCCGGCGAAGTTCAACCTGATCAACTTCACGCCATTCGATACCGTATCCGGCGAAGTTCAACCTGATCAACTTCACGCCGTTCAACGGAAAGGGCTCGCCCACTCAACATCTGATCTACTTCAAGTCTCACTTGGGAGTAATCTCGGGCAACGAGCCTTTGATGGTTCGGTCATTCGTTGGCACCCTTCGCGGGCCTGCCTTCGATTGGTACCGCCGTCTCAAGCCCGGAAGCATCAACAGCTGGGAGGACTTGGAAGGCATGTTTCTCGCCCATTTCTTCGATGATGACACCGAGGTGTCGATCAGGACACTCTTCGACGAGAAACAAAAAGGCGGAGAGTCGGTGGATACCTTCATCAAACGCTTCCGCAATCAGGCAATGAACTGCAGGGATCCCGTCACGGAGGAATTCCTCTTGCAGACTTGTCAGAACAACTTGTCCATTAACATCTTGGACGTGATGGGAATAGAGCCGCTCAATACCTGGAAAGAGTTGAAGGCTCGAGGAGAACAGGCTGAACGCTTCATCAGAAGGCGGAAGGTCGAAAGAAACCAACCAATGGTTGACCCTCTGGATTCGGATCTCGTACCTCATGATGAAGAGGACGTACCTGCAGCAGTTATTGACGATGATCAAACGTCACAACAGCAGTCCTGGGAACAACAGGAGAATTCAGACGAGGAGCTCCAAAACGAGTACTCGTTCAAAGACGAAGACGTTCCAGCTATTTTCGAGACCCTTCTCGAAAACAACAAAATCAAACTCCCGCCCATCACGCATCAAGAGGAAGATGGCGATTCTGCGGATCCAACGTACTGCGAGTACCACAGAAGGATCCTCCACCCCACCAAGGAATGCTTTGCACTCAAGAATAACATTCAGACCTTGGTTGAAGCCGGCGTTATAACGCTAGGGTAAGCCGATTGAAAACGGCAATACTCCAAAGAGTACAAGAGTATAAACTGTTCCTCAATACTCCAAAGAGTACAAGAGTATAAACTGTTCCTCAATACTCCAAAGAGTACAAGAGTATAAACTGTTCCTCAATACTCCAAAGAGTACAAGAGTATAAACTGTTCCTCAATACTCCAAAGAGTACAAGAGTATAAACTGTTCCTCAATACTCCAAAGAGTACAAGAGTATAAACTGTTCCTCAATACTCCAAAGAGTACAAGAGTATAAACTGTTCCTCAATACTCCAAAGAGTACAAGAGTATAAACTGTTCCTCAATACTCCAAAGAGTACAAGAGTATAAACTGTTCCTCAATACTCCAAAGAGTACAAGAGTATAAACTGTTCCTCAATACTCCAAAGAGTACAAGAGTATAAACTGTTCCTCAATACTCCTCTTGCAAAGGCCAACAAGGCAATGTCTACTCAGAAGAAGACGCGTCGAACAAACGAACGCGTTATACCTGAGAACCCATGTGAGCAGCCGATAGGTTACTCCGACGGCAACGTCGATGAGTTGTACTATCGGGCTGGGGGTGCGGATGAATCTCGAAAGAGAAACACCCGGGAAGCGGATTCTCACTGTCCGTGTACCAAAATTATCAGGGCAGTATTATCAGCCTGTAGCTGCCCCAAGACCGCTCCACAGAGGGTCTCGATATTCGAGGGAATCTCCGATGGACCGACAAAGCCCAAGTCAAGGCGTTCCCACCAAAGAGGATCGATTGATCGAGATGACGAACTCCCAGAAGTCACCATCAACACGGTCAACAAAGGAAAATCCCCAATCATCTCAGGTGATTCCGACTCTAATTTCTCTTTGGGAAGCAGGGTCAATTCGGGAATAGCTCAGCTTCAGCCAGAAGCCGTCGGATATAACAACGACAATGGAGTCCATGAAGGAGTCCATTCCGATGATGAACTCTCGGATTCCTATTCCGCTCTCGCTTCTGACGAGACAACGTCTAGCATAGGACAAGCTCGAGAGGTGCTCATGGTCAATACAGATCAGATAGCCAAAATCATTGAAGAGGCCCTGACTAAGCAGAAGGAAATCTTCAAGTTTGAAATGGAAGTGGCTATGCAAGAGATGAGACAAATGCACGATCAACGAATCCGAGCTTTGTCGAACCAGCTAGTTGAGTCCGACCGTCGCACCCAGAACGCTGCAGTCAACAGCGAGCCGGAGGTGGTCGAAATCGTCATGGCCAACGCACCACCCAAGAATACTGGGGGTGGCCCCACTAAAATTAACAGCGCTGGGGGTGGACCCACCAGTGATGATAGCGCTGGGGGTGGACCCACCAGTAGTGACAACACTGGGGGTGGCCGTATGATTCCTCTCGAAACTTATCCAAAACAGGATATGGGTGAGGCCGAAAAGATAAAGGAGCTCGAAAGAAAAATCGAAGCCCTGATGTCTGTTCGGGAGGTGAAGAGGACCGGCATTCCGTGTCCTTACCCGAGAAAGTGGGATTCGATCCCGTATCCGGCGAAGTTCAACCTGATCAACTTCACGCCGTTCAACGGAAAGGGCTCGCCCACTCAACATCTGATCTACTTCAAGTCTCACTTGGGAGTAATCTCGGGCAACGAGCCTTTGATGGTTCGGTCATTCGTTGGCACCCTTCGCGGGCCTGCCTTCGATTGGTACCGCCGTCTCAAGCCCGGAAGCATCAACAGCTGGGAGGACTTGGAAGGCATGTTTCTCGCCCATTTCTTCGATGATGACACCGAGGTGTCGATCAGGACACTCTTCGACGAGAAACAAAAAGGCGGAGAGTCGGTGGATACCTTCATCAAACGCTTCCGCAATCAGGCAATGAACTGCAGGGATCCCGTCACGGAGGAATTCCTCTTGCAGACTTGCCAGAACAACTTGTCCATTAACATCTTGGACGTGATGGGAATAGAGCCGCTTAATACCTGGAAAGAGTTGAAGGCTCGAGGAGAACAGGCTGAACGCTTCATCAGAAGACGGAAGGTCGAAAGAAAACAACCGATGGTTAACCCTCTGGATTCGGATCTCGTACCTCATGATGAAGAGGACGTACCTGCAGCAGTTATTGACGATGATCAAACGTCACAACAGCAGTCCTGGGAACAACAGGAGAATTCAGACGAGGAGCTCCAAAACGAGTACTCGTTCAAAGACGAAGACGTTCCAGCTATTTTCGAGACCCTTCTCGAAAACAACAAAATCAAACTCCCGCCCATCACGCATCAAGAGGAAGATGGCGATTCTGCGGATCCAACGTACTGCGAAGAGTATATGAGTATAAACTGTTCCTCAATACTCCAAAGAGTACAAGAGTATAAACTGTTTCTCATGACTCCGACGAGTATACGAGTATAAACTGCTTCTCAACACTCCGATAAGTATAAGAGTATAAACTGCTTCTCAACACTCCGATGAGTATAAGAGTATAAACTGCTTCTTGATCCTCCGACCGGTATAAGAGGTTAAACTGCTCCCTGATACTCCAATAGGTATATGAGTCTAAACTATTTCCTACCATTGACGGGAAGTTCCTGGAGGATATTACGCTAATATTCTTAAGGATAACCCGGTCAGATAACAAAGTCAGACCCAGTTCCGAGAGAGAAGCTGGGGGTGGATAATCCAATGCATCGGGAAGTTCCCGAAAGAATACCACATGGGTATTCTTAGGGATAACCCGGTCTTTGTGGAATTGACGAAGGAGAAATCTACATTCGAACCCTGAAGGTCAGAATGTCTCTTCTTATTCTCTAACTCTTATGAGTTATTTTTGTGAGAGGAGATCCAATCTTCTGATAGGTTAATCTTTCCTCACCAAACCACCCGCTGATCAAATCAAACGACAGTGGACCCACCAACATTTCCATCTGCCAGTCATTGGCATTTCTCAGATTTAACATGCTAGGTCCTAAACGCCTAGCGTTAAAATCTCCCTTTGAGTGATGATACGAGTTGGCACTTTCTTTGCTACTCGTATTCCACTCTCTTTGCGTTCTGGTCAAACCTATAAAAGTTAGGGCCAAAGCCAAAATCCCCTCTCGATTCCTCCAATGAACGAGAGGTCCACCTTCAAATCGAGCGATCAAACCTTCCGACAGTTAGGTCGTCTCAAACTCCTGCTTGGTCAAACATTCATACAGTTAGGGCCACAGCCAAAATCTCCTCTCGATT
The DNA here is from genome assembly GCF_001876935.1 of Asparagus officinalis. Taxonomy (NCBI): domain Eukaryota; kingdom Viridiplantae; phylum Streptophyta; class Magnoliopsida; order Asparagales; family Asparagaceae; genus Asparagus; species Asparagus officinalis. Next base: position 8,078 of record NW_017973868.1, read on the forward strand.
CCCCCAATGAACGAGAGGTCCACTTCCAAATCGGGTAATCAAACCTTCCGACAGTTAGGGTTATCCGAATTGTTACGATTCTCGGAGTGGAGATCCCACTCTTAGTTTCATCCTTCCGGATTCTGGGGGTGGAGATCCCACCTCGAGTTTCCTTTCCAGCCGAAGATAGAATATAAAATTCTTCCTCTTCAGCACCGGGAGATAGAATATAAAATTCTTCCTCTCCTCGGACCTTTCCGATGCTCGGAGTGGAGAACCCACTCCAAAAACCTTCCGACAGTTAGGGTTATCCGAATCTTTTCGATTCTCGGAGTGGAGATCCCACTCCTAGTTTCACCATTCTGGATTCTGGGGGTGGAGATCCCACCCCAAGTCTCCTTTCCGGCCGAAGATAGAATATAAAATTCTTCCTCTTCAGCACCGGGAGATAGAATATAAAATTCTTCCTCTCCCGTTTCTCAATCTGTCTTTGCTTTTAGAAAAGACACGATTGTCAAATCCGGGCACTCGATGCACGGGGAATTTTATCCCGAAGCCTGAGTAGGGATAAGTCAACGCCTAACACGCGTTGCCGGGTAGTCTATTCCCGTAAGAAAGACGAAGTCTATGTATTCAAAATCATAGCATTAAGTCTAAGGGAAGCAATTCTCTTAGCACAACGTTACATGTGAAACGGGTTTTTATAATTCACATGCTAGCCCGATTCAAACGGTTACCGGTAAAGGCAAATCAAATCCGTTGATGGCTGGGGGTTTGCCAAAAATCCCAAAGCCTATGTCTAACACGCATGGCCGGTTAGTCTTTGACCGTAAAAAGGACAAAAGACCACATATTCAACATTGTGGCAGGTTGTTATTAATAACACCATAATCCGTGCCTCACACGCACGGGGAGTTTTATCCTGAATCCTAAGTAAGGATAAGTCAGCGCCTAACACGCGTTGCCGGGTAGTCTATTCCCGTGAGAAAGACGAAGTCTACGTATTCAATATCGTAGCACTAAAAGGGTTAACTCTTTTAGCTTAAAACGTTACATGGGAGCGGACTTAAACAATCCGCATACTAGCCCGACTCAAACGGTAGTCGGTAAAGGCTAATCAAATCCGTTGAAGGCTGGGGATTAGCCAAAAATCCTAAAGTCAACGCCTAACACGCGTTGCCGGGTAGTCTATTCCCGTGAGAAAGACGAAGTCTACGTATTCAATATCGTAGCACTAAGAGCGTTAACTCTCTTAGCACGACGTCACATGCGGAACGGACTGACTCAAACGGTAGTCGGTAAAGGCTTATCAAATCCGTTGATGGCTGAGGATTTGCCAAAAATTCTATAACTGCGAGTCATTGACGCATCAACTCCCCTAGTTGGTCTCGTGACTTGAGCACCCAACAAATTCAGGATAAAATCCACACATGCAGATGAATCAACTTTAACAGTTGGTCCTGCAACCCCAACATTCGGGACTGCGATGCTCCGATACCTTAAGAGCTTAAACTGTGTATACTCCAGCAAACGTACGAGTATAAACTGTGTTAATGGTGATCCGTAAGCCCTAGGGTCAACGCCGGTCAACGCGTCACCCTAGGTCAACGCCAAGCAACGCGTTGCAACAAAAGTCAACGTTCGACGATTCGAAACCCTAGGGTG
>NW_017973869.1:0-9712 GCF_001876935.1 Asparagus officinalis
CTTCTAATATTTCTATAATCAAATCATGACCCTTTTTACTTCGATGGACACTACTTGGATATATGCTTATGCATGTTCTAAGTGTATTTGGTTCACTGCTAGAAAACAGCATTTCACATACGGACTAATAGCGACGGATATTTCCGTCGCTATAACGATTGTATTAGCGACGGAAATATTCGTCGCTATTATTCCGTAGGTGAAACTATTTTACCGACGGATAACCACAATTTAGCAACGGATATTTGTCGTCGCTAAATTCTTTAGCAACGGAATATTCTTTAGCAACGGAATAGAGTTAGGGTTAGGGTTTAGGGGAGGGTGAAGGTGAGGGTGAGGGTGAGGGTTAGGTGATGGTGAGGTTGAGGGTTAGGGTTAGGGTTAGGGTTCGGTGAGGGTTAGGGTTAGGGTTAGGTGGGGGTTAGGGTTAGGGTTATGGTTAGGGTTAGGGTTAGGGTTAGGGGAGGGTGAAGGTGAGGGTGAGGGTTAGGGTTAGGTGATGGTGAGGTTGAGGGTTAGGGTTAGGGTTAGGGTTAGGGTTTAGGGGAGGGTGAAGGTGAGGGTGAGGGTGAGGGTTAGGTGATGGTGAGGTTGAGGGTTAGGGTTAGGGTTAGGGTTCGGTGAGGGTTAGGGTTAGGGTTAGGTGGGGGTTAGGGTTAGGGTTATGGTTAGGGTTAGGGTTAGGGTTAGGGGAGGGTGAAGGGCGGGGGGTGGGTTAGGGTTAGGGTTAGAGATCGGTGAGGGTGAGGTCGGAGGGTGGGGGGTGGGGTGAGGGTGAGTTTGAGGGTTAAGGTTAGGGTTAGGGTTAGGGGAGGGTGAAGGTGAGGGTGAGGGTGAGGGTTAGGTGATGGTGAGGTTGAGGGTTAGGGTTAGGGTTAGGGTTAGGGTTTAGGGGAGGGTGAAGGTGAGGGTGAGGGTGAGTTACATACCTAATGGGATAGAAGCCTTCCTCTGACAGCCGATCACACACACTTGTCCTATAACTTAAAATGATATATGTAGGGATATGCTCACTTCCATTAATTTTTAAATTCTAGATGCGGACAATTCCTGACAAATCGTTCATGGGCATACCACGTGATCGAAGGCATCTAGACACTCGATACAAGGATGGGATAGAAGCTTTCTTAGCCTACTCTGACACCAACCCTCTACGGTCACTCAGCGGGTTGATTTTTTGTCCTTGTAAGAATTGTAGGAATGATAAAATGCTCACTAGGAGTGACGTAAGTTTCCATCTGTCAATCAATGGATTTGATAGCTCTTATGTATTTTGGAGTCATCACGGTGAAGGCGTCCCGGTGATGCAATTAGAGGAAGAGTTTACTGATGTCGACAATCCGACAATTGACACAACTGATATGTTAGAAGATATTCTTACCGTGCCGTCTTCGAGTGAACACTCGATACAAGGATGGGATAGAAGCTTTCTTAGCCTACTCTGACACCAACCCTCTACGGTCACTCAGCGGGTTGATTTTTTGTCCTTGTAAGAATTGTAGGAATGATAAAATGCTCACTAGGAGTGACGTAAGTTTCCATCTGTCAATCAATGGATTTGATAGCTCTTATGTATTTTGGAGTCATCACGGTGAAGGCGTCCCGGTGATGCAATTAGAGGAAGAGTTTACTGATGTCGACAATCCGACAATTGACACAACTGATATGTTGGAAGATATTCTTACCGTGCCGTCTTCGAGTGATGTTAACACTACTGATATGTTTCAAGATGTAGCCCGATTGATGAGACTTGTTGAAGAAAACGAGTCACCGTTATACGAGGGTTGCACCGAGTTCACAAGGCTTTCTTTTATGCTGAGGCTTCTTCATATCCAAACACTCAGTGGGATGGCTGTTACACATTTCGAGATGTTATTAGACTTGCTCAGGAAAGTCATTCCAGGCGGCGAGAAGAGCATCCCCACAACTTATTATGAAGCTCACAAGATTGTTGATACCCTGGGTCTTGATTACAAAAAGATAGACGCCTGTCCTAATGACTGCATCTTGTACAATAAGGGTAATGAAGGTCTAGAGGAATGTCCGACGTGTCATGTATCACGCTGGAAAAAACATACGGGCACATCTGAAGGCATATCATCCAATAAACAGAGCAGAATCCCTGTGAAGGTTCTCCGATATTTTCCAATTATTCCTAGGCTGCAGAGGTTTTATATGTCTGCCGAGCTGGCTGAGAATATGCGATGGCATTCGACCGATCGTAAAGAGGACGGGAAATTGAGACATCCTGCTGATGGTGAGGCATGGAAGCACATCGATCGTATATACCCTGACTTTGGTAAGGAGTCTCGGAATATTAGGCTGGGGCTTGCTAGCGACGGATTTAATCCGTTTGGAGTAATGAGCTCTGCTTGGTCTACCTGGCCAGTGTTGCTGACACCGTACAACATGCCCCCGTCGATGTGCATGAAGCAACCGTACATGATACTGTCACTTTTGATCCCTGGAAGATATTCTCCTGGAAATGACATCGATGTTTTCCTCCAACCATTAATTGACGACCTGAAGCTTCTCTGGGAAAAAGGTGTCAGCACTTATGATGCTTATGGTAAGGAGTCTTTCTGTATGCGGGCAATGGTCATGTGGACAATTAATGACTTCCCGGCATACGCTAACCTGTCTGGATGGTCGACGAAGGGTCAGATTGCTTGTCCGGTTTGCATGTCAGATTATGAGGGAAAGTTCCTGAAATACAGCCGCAAGTTCTGTTATTGGCAACACAGAAGATGGTTACCTACAGGGCACAAGTTCAGAAAGTTAGTAGGAAAGTTCGACGGCAATCCAGAAAACAGACCGGCACCACCAAGGCTGACCGGGGAAGAAATATTTGAGCTTCTACATCCTCTACCTAAAAAAATATTTGGAAAGAAAAGATTCAACAAAGAAAATCCATTTGGGGTTAGGAGAAAAATATTGAAGCAAAATTGGAAGGGAAGGGGAAAGGGTAAGCAAACAAGGATGAGAAATAAACCTCGCACTGTCCAATCGCATGTGCGTGTCTCTAAGGGTACTGAACTTCCGCATGGATGGTCAAAATTCAGCATATTTTATCAATTGCCATATTGGAGAAGTTTAAAAATACGTCACAACTTGGATGTCATGCACATCGAGAAGAACATATGCGAGAATCTCTTGAACACTTTGTTGCAGGACGGGAAAAAAATCAAAAGATGACTTAAGGGCACGTCGAGACCTAGCAGAATTGAACATCCGTCCCGAACTGCAAGCTATAGATAAGGGTGACGGAAAGTTTGTACTCCCAGCCTCCCGTGTCACACTGTCGAAGGATGAGATCCATAATATGTGTTTATTTCTAAAGTCCGTGAAGACACCGGATGGTTATGCTTCAAACATTTCAGCAAATGTGCATATTGAGGACAGGAAAATTTTGGGACTCAAGACACATGACCATCATATTCTATTGCATCAACTTCTCCCGGTTGCGTTGCGACATGCTGAGAAGGAACTCGCGATGGTGGTAATAGAATATTGCGGTTTCTTCAAGCAGTTGTGCTCCAAGGTGATTGATGTCAGGGAGTTTGAAGAATTAGAGGGACGTGTAGCCAATACACTGTGTAAAATGGAAATTCTATTTCCACCCTCGTTCTTTACGGTCATGGTGCATCTCACAATACATTTAGCATATGAAGCCCGCATCGCAGGACCAGTTCAATATCGCTGGATGTACCCTGTGGAGAGGTATTTATTATTATAATGCTCAATTAATATTTGTTAAATTACGTATATCAGTTTTATTTTGTCACAAATCATGAAACTATATGCTTGTAGGTATTTGGGTTTCATGAAACATTTGATGCATAATCGTGCACGTCCTGAAGGATCGATAGCAGAGAACTATATAAGTAATGAGAGTTTGAATTTCATCTCTCGTTACTTGCGGGGTGTGGAGACAAGGCTCAACCGTCCCCAACGAATAATTGACGGAACATTCTATAATGATCGTGGGGAGGACACTAGATTCCCCAGAATGGAGCTAGATCAAGCCCACACATATATCTTGAGCAATGATACTACATTTAACATATACGCGACGTAAGTATTTAACTGTTTGAATCAGATCATATCACATCACAATAACTATCTCTATTTAACTGTTGTAAATGATTTTATTCTAGGCTTCACATCCGATATGTCCAGACTATTCTTAAATGCAGAACAAAAAACAAAAGAGTTATGGACACACACTCTAGACAATTCCCTGCATGGCTGAAGGGTGAAGTAAGATTTATTTACATTTCTGATTCGTATATCAAATATGTGCCTGCCAACAGATATTTAAACTATTTGTTTCTTTTCTTAAAGGTTGACCGACGTATTACGAATGGGGTTAACCTGCCTGAGAAAATATGTTTATATGCCAGAGGTCCTTCTAACGTGGTTAAGCGTTATGGAGGCTACTGTATCAACGGCTTTAGGTTTAACACCATCGGTTTCGAAGAGAGACGACAAACGCAAAATAGCGGTGTGTTCTGCTCCTTCTCGCAACTGTCATACGCTAGTTCAAAAGATCTAAATCCGATACAAGGTGAAATCTATTGCTACGGTCAGGTAGAAGACATTGTGGAGATTTTCTATGGGATTAATAATGAAGTCAGACATGTGATGTTTAAGGTTCGTTGGAGTGAGCTGAAAAAGGCGAAGGATGACTACGGTTACACACTCGTTAATCTTAACAAGGAAATATATCAGACTGAAAAGTACATGTTAGCTGCTCACGCAAAACAGTGCTTTTATGTCAAAGATATAATGAAAAATGACGAATGGGTTGTCCTTAAGAATCCGCCTAGATCCTACATTCATGAAGCCGTGTCTGACGAAGATCATGAAGATGTTATCTTGGCCGACGAAACAGTTGCTGAGTTTTCATTGACACAAAATAATCTGGTGGATGAAATTGCACTGGCGCGCCCTGATGTACCTGCGATTATATGTGAGCCAAGGCGTAAAATCAAAAAACGAGTCCACGGTAGAGTCGATAAAACTATAAGGACAGTCCTTTTGTCTGCACGCACACGGTCGCAGGCTAACCGCACACGGTCGCAGAGTAGAGCCTCAACATCATCATAATAATATAATGCTTGGTTATGATTTAAAAAGAACATTCATGTATCTGTTTGACTGGTTAACATGTATCAGTTTGTGTTATGTATTATAGTATTGCCTTTATATTATCTGTTTGACTGGTTATCATGTATCAGTTTTTGTCATGTATTATAGTATTGCCTTTATATTATCTGTTTGACTGGTTATCATGTATCAGTTTGTGTCATGTATTATAGTATTGCCTTTATATTATCTGTTTGACTGGTTATCATGTATCAGTTTGTGTCATGTATTATAGTATTGCCTTTATATTATCTGTTTGACTGGTTATCATGTATCAGTTTGTGTCATGTATTATAGTATTGCCTTTATATTATCTGTTTGACTGGTTATCATGTATCAGTTTTTGTCATGTATTATAGTTTTGTTGGGTACTCATTATGTTTTCAAAGTATAGATGACAAAAGGATTACGTAAGAGAGCGCTTGAGAGACTTATTGGTAGACATTCTGGAGGCGACGCACATGGCTCTACGTCAGGTATTTTTATTTATTTATTATATCTGTACATTTCTATAAACTATTAATACGAGCCTAACATTATTTTTTCACATTTCCTACGCAGGCCGCATCGCTGCTACACATGACGGGCCGCCACAGGACACAGGACGAGGAGATGCTCCACCTGATGCGGAGACACTCGTTGATCCTGCCCAGCATGCAGAGATGCCGCCGTCGCCTCCTCAGGCTGCAGATGTATTGGAGGAGCGCCGATATGAGCCATATAGCACAGCTGTAGAAGCTGCGCCACTACCGCCGGATTCTATTCCGGATCAGCGAGCCCACGACCCGGCCAAGGTGAAGGAGGATTGGGATGCTTATCATGATTTGCGACTTATCGCACAGCAGAGGTATGAACAAGCAAGGCGTAGATGCCTCGAATTGAAAGGTGTGTATAGATTTTTATAGTTTATCTGTTAATATTTTAATTTGTATTATCGATATTGATTGATTTATATTTCGCCTGAATTTCATTTTTTCGTAGGTACCGAGCGACCTACTAGGCGCGGCCGCAGTGGTACCAAGACACAGAACCTCATCCCAGATATTCATCGGAGGGCCGTGATCCGATGGGAGAACGGCGTGCCTGTCGGGCCATTTGCTAACTCATTCAACAATTTCCTCGCCGCTTTAGCCAGGAGACATGATTTCTTCAACATATATTTGACGTGGAAGTCGCAGCGGATTGATGCGCTGGTGGCTTGTTGGCGATATATATGTGTGAGTCATTTATTTTAATTCTCATAATTATTAGTCATTTTATTATTTTGTTTAACACACTGATTTGTATCTCTTTTTTCATTGTATGCTGAAGCGATTTTTCTTTCTTGACGATTACGCTTGTGCCTGGACTTACTGCTTCACGCAAATCAATCTATCGTTCAAGAGGTGGCGGTCAGAGCTGAAGAAAAAATATTTTACTCAAAGAACAGAAGATTGGGAGCGTTACTGGCATCTTGACGAGCGCGCCGATGGAGTTGATTTTTTTGCACTTTGCGATTATTGGGACACGGCCGAAGCTCAGGTATTATTGAAGTATATATCTTCGTTTATTGTTTGAAATTCTATATTATATCTGTTTAACATTCTTTTGCAGGAACAAGCTGAAATAGCAAGGAGGAACCGCAATGCGCAGGAAATCATAATCATCTCATAAAGATACTTGAAAAACACGATAAGGGTCTAATCCAACCCGCACACATACACATTTCGCAATACTGAATGCTAGTTAGCACATAGCGATATTCATACTTAACGATCTAAAATGATAATATTCTTACCTAACCCCTAATCTAACGGAACTAGTACATCGGGTGAAAAATCCAAACAAGGAACCCCCATGTATATACCATGTGTTCTGAAAGATTAAGAATTAAGTGAAAATACCCTCATTCTAGTGTTAAATATAAGTATCAATATATATAGTTATAAATATACAAGTAAGAAGTCATATCATAAATACTTTAATTAGTTTTACCTGCTCGAACAAGTGTGGGTAGTCGCGTCGCATGTCCTCCTCGCGCTCCCAAGAAGCTTCCTCAACTCCACTTCGGTTCCATTGAACTTTCACCAATGGAATCACCTTGTTCCTGAGTCTCTTGTCTTCTCTAGCAAGTATGGACACTGGAATCTCAATAGTCGACAAATTATCCCGAAGCTCAATCTCCGGTGCATCCAACACTCGCTGCTGCTCCTCATCATGCAAGTGCTTCTTGAGCATAGAAATGTGGAATACATTGTGTATACTAGACATAGAAGCTGGAAGATCTAGTCTGTATGACACAGATCTAATGCGCTCTAAAATCCGGAAAGGTCCAATGTATCTCGGTGCAAGCTTCTCTCGCCTCCCGAATCGCTGTACGCCTTTCATAGGCGATACCTTCAGCATAACCAAATCCCCAATCTGAAACTCTAGGGGTCTTCGCCTCTTATCTGCATAACTCTTCTGCCGACTCTAAGCGGCTAGAATCCTCTCTTCTCTGATCAATGCTACCTTCTCAGTAGTCTGCCTCACAAGCTCTGGTCCACGCATCAAGCTATCCTCCGGTTCTACCCAACATATTGGTGATCTATAGGGTCTCCCGTACAATGCCTCATACGGGGCCATACCGATCGTCGCTTGGTAACTGTTGTTATAAGCGAATTCTACCAATGGCATATGATCCTCCCAGCTGCCTTGGAAGTCAATGACACATGCTCGTAAGTTATAAGCGAACTCTACCAGTGGGATATGATCCTCCCACCTGCCTTGGAAGTCAATGACACATGCTCGCAACATGTCCTCCAACACTTGGTTCACCCTCTCCGTCTGACCATCTGTCTGTGGGTGGAATACACTGCTATAAGATAGCTTGCTGCCAAATGAATCCTGAAAACTCCTCCAAAAATGCGAAGTGAAAACCGATCCTCGATCCGACACGATCGTATCCGGAACTCCGTGAAGTCGAACTATCTCCCGAATGAAAATCCTCGCATACGCCTCAGCTGTATCATTCCCCTTCTTCGACTTGGGCAACCCTACAATAAAGTCCATAGAAATATCTGCCCACTTCCATTCTGGGATAGGCAATGGCTGAAGTGTGCTTGCTGGTCTCTGGTGCTCCGCCTTTACCTGCTGGCAGGTAAAACACTTCGCCACATACTCTGAAATCTCCCTGCGCATACCACTCCACCAAAAGTGCCTCTTCAGGTCCTTGTACATCTTTGTGGTCCCTGGATGTACTGTGTATCGAGTACGGTGTGCCTCATCAAACAACTCCCTCTTCAGCTTTGCACTGGCTGGCATAACCAATCTACCCTTCATCCGTAGACCTCCATCTGCTCCAATGGTCCAATCGGCCTTAGGCTCTTTGGAAATCTCCTCCTTACGGATTTGAATCCAAGAATCCTCCAACTGAGCTCTAACAACTCTGCCGCTCCAAGTTGGTTCCACTGATATGGCTCCCAAAAATACACTAGTGCCACCAAACTCAGGTCTAAAATCAAACTGGCTAAGAGTGAGAAGGTCTCGGTGCAATGAGCACCTCAAAGCCGCAATCTGATGTCGACGCTTCCTACTCAAAGCATCTGCTACGACGTTCGCCTTCCCCGGGTGATACTGAATCGCAAACTCGTAGTCCTTGATAAACTCAATCCACCTCCGCTGCCTCTGGTTGAGTTCCTTCTGCGAGAAAAGATACTTCAGACTCTGGTGAAACCGGCTAAGAGTGAGAAGGTCTCGGTGCAATGAGCACCTCAAAGCCGCAATCTGATGTCGACGCTTCCTACTCAAAGCATCTGCTACGACGTTCGCCTTCCCCGGGTGATACTGAATCGCAAACTCGTAGTCCTTGATAAACTCAATCCACCTCCGCTGCCTCTGGTTGAGTTCCTTCTGAGAGAACAGATATTTCAGACTCTGGTGGTCTGTGAACAGCTCGAACTGCACTCCATACAAGTAGTGCCTCCATGACTTCAGTGCAAATACCACTGCTGCTAGTTCCAAGTCATGAGTGGGATAGTTCTGCTCATGCACTCTCAACTGCCGTGAGATATAAGCTACTACTCTCTGAGTCTGCATAAGGACGCCTCCTAATCCTACCAATGATGCATCTGTGTAGACGACGAATGTCCTGTCGTTTCTCGGGATAGTCAAAACTGGTGCTGAGGTCAACTTAGTCTTCAAGATATCAAAGGCCTTCTGGCATTCTGTGCTCCAAATAAACTGTACACCCTTCTTCGTAAGGCGTGTAAGTGGCGTCGAAATCTTCGAGAAGTCCTGGATGAACTTCCTGTAGTAGCCTGCTAATCCCAAAAAGTTGCGAATCTCTGTCACTGTCTTTGGTGGCTCCCAATCAAGCACTGCTGTAACCTTAGCTGGGTCTACTGATATGCCCTCTCTGCTGATGATGTGGCCGAGAAATCTCACTTCTGAAAGCCAAAATTCACACTTGCTGAACTTGGCGTATAGCTGGTGCTCCCGTAGGGTCCGCAAAGCTAAACGGAGGTGCTGCTCATGTTCTGCCTCCGATCTCGAATAAATGAGGATGTCGTCGATGAAAACAATCACGAACTAATCTAAGAATGGA
>NW_017973870.1:0-9708 GCF_001876935.1 Asparagus officinalis
CGAATTATATATGAAAATCGCCTATCTCGACGAGATGGGGCCATCCGAACCTAGCCGAAGGCTTCGGTTTGCTTCCCCCGTTTCGCCAAATTCCTTACGGTTTGGGAGATATCTGCGTTTTCCCCCTTTTCTGCTATTTCGGGCGAGGTTTTAGCAGTTTTGTTCTGAACTTCTCTGATAAGGATTAAAGGCAATTTTTATTGCCTACACCACTCTTTTGGCTATGTCCTCGGGATTTCCCGCCATATAAGCAGATACCTCTTGCGGTCCGACCAAGCTCGAAGATTGAGATTCGGCTATTGCCGAATGTTCATCACTTGTGGTAATCCCTTTGGCTAACTTTTGATAGTTAACCGGGCGAATAGCTCCTGTCTGAGTCCGAGTATGCCTATATACTCCCTCAAACTCCTCACAGATTTCCCGAACAGTCGGGGAATGACTTGTTTGTGACTCATCAGAATCTGAATGTGAGGATTTGCCTCTGCCGACCATGTTGATGGTGACCTCAGGATATTCGATTTCAGAGGTCTTCTTTTTGTGGCGACGCTGTCGTTTAGCAGGTCTAGCGACATTCGTCAATCTATTGAACACCGACTGCCTAGGCGTAGGTGAACAACAACTGCATTCGGAGAGAACAGCGGAAATGAGCCGTTCACACTGGCATGAATGGGCTACTTGCTGTGTGGGCCTTCCTCTTGTCAATAGCTCACGCAAGTCGGAGACCTGGGAAAGATCTCGTGAAGGTGGAGATGGAACCCCCTGCCCTTGGATGGGGTGGGCACGAATCTTAAATCCATGCTGTCCCTTTTGAACCTGACGGACCGTGTCATGCTCTTGATAAGAAACACGAGAGTCGCGTTTAGGTTTATAAACACGAGGCCGAGGCCTGTGTTTGATTGATGGACTAGATCCTTGTGGATCTTGTCCTGATTGAACGCACACTTGTGGTGTGCGTTTTGATGTTGAAACAGACCCCTGCGGGTCTTGTTTTGGTTGAACGCACACTTGAGGTGTGCGTTTTGAAACAGACCCCTGAGGGTCGTTCTTTGTTTGAACGCACACTTGTGATGTGCGTTTGGTTGATGACCCAGACCCCTGGGGGTCGGGTTTTGATTGAACACACGCCTATGGTGTGCGTTTAGATGATTGAACAGACCCCTGGGGATCTTGTTTTGGATGAACGCACCCTTGTGGTGTGCGTTTGGTTGTTTGAACAGACCCTTGAGGGTCTTGTTCTGACTGAACGCACGTTGTGTGTTTGAATGATTGAACGTGCTTTTGGAGGCCACGTTTTGGGACGCACTCTTGAGGTGTGCGTCTATGTTGAACAACGCGCCACTGAGGGTCGCGTTTGAGTTGGATAACCCGAGGCTCATAGTCGGGTTCATTGCCACGAAGTGTGCGTTCTGGAGCAGAAACGCACAATTCGGGCGCAAGATCAGAAACGCAGTCTTTGCGTTGGGCCGTAGTTCGGCTGTTCCGTAAGTATGCTCGCCGTAAGGATCTTCTCCTTCGTCGAGCAGCATTTTTCTTGGCCTGTTTCAAGGCCTTGGCCGCGGCATCGTCGGCGTTGGTTGGATTTTCCTCCGACATAGGTCTCTTTTGACCTATTATGTGCCGTAGTGATACGGGGGAGGAGTCTTCAACTCGCAGAGCGAGTTTAAGGTCTTGGCCAAAGGAGAGGGCTTTCTTTGGCATCTCAGCAGTAGTGTTGACCTCCGTAGAGGTCCTGTGGGTATCACGCCTAGCTTTTGGGCTAAGGGACCCAGAGGAGAGGACCTCCTCATACTTGGCTTGTTCGAACTCTACGACGAGAGTTTCGACGGTGGTTCCTGTAAGGTGAACGTCGAATTGCGCCACCACTTCCTCGTCAGAGAAGCTAGTCCCCAGCAGAGTCGCCATCTTTTGTTTGTTAGAAATTTGCTTGTTCGAACTCTACGACGAGAGTTTCGACGGTGGTTCCTGTAAGGTGAACGTCGAATTGCGCCACCACTTCCTCGTCAGAGAAGCTAGTCCCCAGCAGAGTCGCCATCTTTTGTTTGTTGGAAATTTGCAGAAAAAGAAATGAAAGAAAAATTGACTTGTATTCCTCTCAAAATCGATTACAATTTGGATTCTGATTACAAAAGAGAGGAGAATGAATTTGATTCTCCTTTCACAGAGTTTTAACTCGCTCTGAGTTTATTTTTGAAACTCATTTAGGAGTTCGTGATTAAGCTTGCAACCCAACTTAATCACATCAAACCAGACATTCGGTTTTCAACAACTCTTAGCAGAGTTTTCAACTCGTTCAGAGTTCTTCAACACTCGTCAAGAGTTCTAAACCGAAGTCATCAAACACTTCAGTTATTCCAGTGAAGAAGGACGGTCGAATCGTCAACAGAGAGCAAGTTCGACGCGATCAATCAAAGGAAGCACTCCACCGCTACCAAGAAGAACCCAGTTTTAAACAAAGGGGAGAATCAAATTCATTCTCCTCTCTTTTGTAATCGGAATCCAAATTGTAATCGATTTTGAGAGAATACAAGTCAAATTTTCTTTCTTTGTCTTTTTACATCAAATTTCCAACAAACAAAAGATGGCGACTCCGCTGGGGACTAGCTTCTCTGACAAAGAAGTGGTGGCGCAATCCGACGTTCACCTCACAGGAACCACCGTCGAAACTCTCGTCGTAGAGTTCGACCAAGCCAAGTATGAGGAGGTCCTCTCCTCTGGGTCCCTTAGCCCAAAAGCTAGGCGTGATACCCACAGGACCTCTACGGAGGTCAACACTACTGCTGAGATGCCAAAGAAAGCCCTCTCCTTTGGCCAAGACCTTAAACTCGCTCTGCGAGTTGAAGATTCCTCCCCCGTATCACTACGGCAAATAATAGGTCAAAAGAGACCTATGTCGGAGGAAAATCCAACCAACGCCGACGACGCTGCGGCCAAGGCGTTGAAACAAGCTAAGAAAAACGCCGCTCGACGAAGGAGAAGATCCATGCGGCGAGCATATCTGCGGAATAGCCGAGCTACGGCCCAACGCAAGAACTACGTTTCAGAAAATCTGCCCGAACTCTGCGTTTCTGTTCCAGAACGCACACTTCATGGCAATGAACCCGACTATGAGCCTCGGGTTATTCAACTCAAACGCGACCCTCAGTGGCGCGTTGTTCAACATAGACGCACACCTCAAAAGTGCGTCCCAAAACGTGACCTCCAAAGGCACGTTCAATCATTCAAACGCACGCCACAACCGTGCGTTCAGTCAAAACAAGACCCTCAAGGGTCTGTTCAAACAACCAAACGCACACCACAAGTGTGCGTTCAATCAAAACCCGACCCTCAGGGGTCTGGGTCATCAAACAAACGCACGCCACAAGTGTGCGTTCAATCAAAACCCGACTCTCAGGGGTCTGGGTTATCAACCAAACGCACATCACAAGTGTGCGTTCCAGCAAAGAACGACCCTCAGGGGTCTGTTTCTTCATCCAAACGCACATCACAAGTGTGCGTTCAAACAAAGAACGACCCTCAGGGGTCTGTTTCAACATCAAAACGCACACCACAAGTGTGCGTTCAATCAGGACAAGATCCACAAGGATCTAGTCCATCAATCAAACACAGGCCTCGGCCTCGTGTTTATAAACCTAAACGCGACTCTCGTGTTTCTTATCAAGAGCATGACACGGTCCGTCAGGTTCAAAAGGGACAGCATGGATTTAAGATTCATGCCCAACCCATCCAAGGGCAGGGGGTTCCATCCCCACCTTCACAAAATCTTCCCCAGGTCTCCGACTTGCGTGAATTGCTGTCAAGAGGAAGGCCAACACAGCAAGTAGCTCATTCATGCCAGTGTGAGCGGCTCATATCTGCTGTCCTCTCTGAATGCAGTTGTTGTTCACCGGCGCCTAGGCAATCGGTGTTCAATAGATTGACGAATGTCGCTAGACCTGCTAAACGACAGCGTCGTCACAAAAAGAAGACCTCTGAAATCGAATATCCCGAGGTCACCATCAACATGATCGGTAGAGGAAAAGCCTCACGTTCCGATTCTGACGAGTCACAAAGAAGTAATTCCCCAACTGTTAGGGAAATTTGTGATCAGTTCGAAGGAGTATATAAGCATACTCGGACCCGGACAGGAGCTATTCGCCCGGTTGACTATCAAAAGTTGGCCAGAGGAATTACAACAAGTGATGAGCATTCGGCAATAGCCGAATCTCAATCTTCGAGCTCGGTCGGACCACAAGAAGTATCTGCTTACATGGCGGGAAATCCTGAGGACATAGCCAAGAAAGTGAACGAACACCAGGTCATGCTCCAGGCGCAACAGGAGACACTTCTCCAATTGAAGGACATGATGGCCCAACTTATTGCTGAAAAAGGCCACAAACCCGAATCTTCCCGGAGGACGACCTTCAAAGGGAAACAGAAAGCGACCGAGCATTCGGATCGTGAGACTCACAACCTGGGATCCTCTTCCGAAGGTGAGAAAGAGGTGGAAAAGGAACTACATCCTCAATCCACCAAAATGGATGAACTGGAAGCTCGCCTCAATGCAATCGCCAACAGAAGTGAGCTCCGTGAAGAAGGAGTGGTGAGACCTTATCCTGCCGAATGGGATATAGCTCCATACCCGTCAAAGTTTAAAGCTCCAACCTTGCAACCGTTCGATGGCACAGGATCGCCAAATCAACACATCTACTATTTCAAATCTCAAACTGGAGATGTGGTGGCGAACGATGCCATCTTGACTCGCTTATTCATAGGCACTCTTAAAGGAGTAGCCTTTGAATGGTTTATGAAACTGCCTGCTGGATCTATTCAGAAATGGGTAGATTTAGAAAGGCTTTTCCTGGCCAGGTTCTTCGAGGACGATACAGAAGTTTCGGTCCCGACTCTTCTCGCTACCAAACAGAGGAAAGGCGAATCAATCAAGGCCTACGTGGAGAGATTCCGCAGCATGGCATTGCGATGCCCCTCAGGTATGACTCAGTCAACCCTGGTTGAAACTTGCAGGCACAACCTGCAGACTCAGCTCCTTGCCCAGATGGGGGTAGCAGAGTGTCGCTCCTGGAGACAACTTGTTTCGCAAGGAGAACAAGCTGAAGAGATCGTAGCTCGGGTGAAAGCCGAGGAAGCTGCACAACCCAAGCCGCAACAGCAACAGCAACAGCAACGCAACCAGAACAACGCTCAGCGGTCTAAGGGAAAAGAGACCCTAGCAGCTGACTACTCTCGGGTACCACCGCCCACAAATCAAGGCAAAACTCCCAATAAGCAAAAAGTGCCCAAGCAATATTCCTTCAAAGAGGAGCATGTGGACACTTTATTCCAGCTATTGCGGAAGAACAACAAGCTACAACTTCCCGAAATTAGGAAGCCGGAGGAGGCAGGGAAGGTAGATGACCCTAATTACTACCGCTATCACAGGTTCTTGGGACATCCTACTAGAAGATGTTACATCTTTAAAGACATCCTCCAGAATTTGGTGGACGCCAAAGTGCTTACTCTGAAACTCACTGAAGTGAATCTAGATTCACTCATGCGTTTATTGAAGTAAAAACAAGCTGGATTCACTGCAGTGAATCGAGATTCACTCATGCATTTATAGAACGTGTTTGATGATTTTAAGCAAAAAGTTACAATTTTTATGGTAAAAACAAACACCTCACATAACTGAATCTGGATTCACTGCAGTGAATTCAATTATTTAGGACAGCAACTAAAACAAACCCCACAACTAAAATTCTGAACTTTAACCAATTTTAACAAAAAAACTAACAGGATTGCAATTTCTAAAATATTTTAATAGAAACCCTAAAAAAGATTGCAAATTTTGAAAGATAATCCAACAAAACAAACAACCAAGATCGAGTATAAGAGAAACCCCAAGCTAAAACAAATCCTAGAACCAAGATCGCAACTTCAACAATTACCCTAAAAAGAAACCAAAATCAAATTGAAATTAAAGAAAATGGCGACGAACCGAGGGGGTGCTCGAGCTTGAAGGGTTGACGTTGGCGGATCTACGGGTTCGGCGTTGGCGTCGTCGGAGGTGGATGATGGCGAGGTGGCAGGGGGTGGAGGAGCTCGGATCTGGGTTGTTTGATGGTGAGAGAGAGGAAGAGAGAGGGCTGGTTCAAGCTTTTGGGAAATGGAGAGAGAGAGAGGAGAACGTGAGAGGATTGGCTTTTAGTGGTTCAAGCTTTTGGGAAATGGAGAAGCATTAATTACTTCTCTTTAGTGGGCTGTTTATTTTACCTTATTACCCTTATGCAGCTTTAATCTCAGCCATTGGATGAATCTAGATCCAATGGAGAGGAGAGGTTTTTAGTTTTTAGGATAGTGAGGTTTGTATTTGAACCTCTCCCTATATATATATGTAGGCGTCAAAAAATGCTTACAGACATTCAAACACCACTCAAGACGATATAGAAGAACAATATACACGTCATCAAGCAACATATGGCGGCGCGGCAGGACATGGTGCCGCGGCTATGGCGCGGCAGACCAAGGTGCCGCGGCTAAGGCGCGGCAGACCAAGGTGCCGCGGCTAAGGCGCGGCAGCCTATGGTGTCGCGGCTTAACCGCTGCAACCTATGGTGCCGCGGCAGTTAAAGCAGGATGCTACAGCAGTTATAATACAGTTATCTGATGATTATTTAAAGTCCACGTGGCGGAGTATCAGAAATAGAACGTGTGCTGATGTGGAAAAGCAGTTAAACCACGAAAAAGGTGGTTAAAGGTCGTGGGAGAACTGTTTCAAACACGTATGAACGTGGGTGTAACTGCCCCTTTAGCCGCGGCAGTGTCGACTGCCGCGCTCTTTGGCCGCGACAGTGTCGACTGTCGCGCCCTTTAGCCGCGACAGCATCAGCTGCCGCGCCTAAAGAGACAGTTATTGACCAGCTATTTCTTCAGTTATCGTCTAAGGAGGCTATAAATACCCCCCTATGGCCATCATTGACAGGGGCTGAGCATTTTCCAGAGAGATTAGAGCAGAGAGCCTTGAGTTTTGGTGAATTAGAGCAAGAGAGAGAGTCTTCCTTCTTCACAAACATCCTCAAGAAGCTTCTAGCGAGTCCTAGAGATCTAAGCTCAGACTTGATCTTTGGAAGAGTGAACATCTTACATCGATAAGATATTCGCTTCAAATTCTTACTTCGATAAACGAAGGAAGAATCATTAAACCCCTCACGGTTCAATCAGAATCTGTGATTTGGTGGTCCACGAGTCAAAGCGCTCCCGGCACAGGCAAAGATCCCACGCAAGCAGCGATCCAAACAACGGTCCTGCGTTTGTTTCTCAAGAGTTGTAATTTTCCTTTTGTTGTGTAAAAGAAGTCTTATAAAAAGACTATTTCTTTTGAATTTATTGTAATCGACCGAAGATATAATGAATTCCACAACGAAACCAACTTTTGACGCAAACAAGCTGGCGACCACAGTGGGAGCCAACGGTCTCGCTGCCGAGACCGTCGTGTCGCAGCCGATCAAGATTCCAGTTGAATCTATGGTCGAATACGAATTCGACCAGATCAAGTTTGAGGAATATCTCTCATCATCCTCTTCAAGATCTTCATTATCTCGCAAGTACAAGAGGATCTCACAATTGAGGAAGAGTTGCATGCCAAAGAAGGCACAAAATGAAGACTCTCGCTTGATTGTTGCTGAGAATTTCACTCGCAATACTTCTGCTCACAATGGCTCTTATCTAGTTAAAGAGTCATCGAATCAAAGCCCGCCGGCATTGACGAAAAGAGCTCGTCAGAGACAACGTCAACGCCGTGCTCGCCAAATGGCTAAAGCCTTGGAACAAACCGACGGGGTTCGTTACCACGCGGACCTAGAGTCGAGGAGACATCGAGTGGTTCAGTTGTCTCAACAACCAATCACTCGTATCTCTGCTAAAACAACGACGGATGAATGGACTATTGTCAAAAAGACTCGTTCGACCCTCAAAGAACGTATACAAAAACGTCGTGCAAAAGCTGCTAATGCCCATGCTCTCTCACAACAAAGACGAGAAAAGAGAAAGGAAATGGTGACCAAAGAATCACCAAAACTTCGTCAAGTTTGGATTCCAAAGTCTGGACTTATGCAAAATCAGCATTCGGAGCCCGTTAAGACTCCATACCCACAAGGGGGTGGTTCTAAACGTGCGACTCCCGACATAACCTTGGATCGCTTAAAGACAAAAATAAATTGTCCTGAGAATGCCAACAAGGTTTTATACTCCCAGAAGAAGACGCATTCACCAAATGATATCGTCATACCTGGGAGATCATACCAACAGACGATACGATTTTTTGGCAATCATACCAATGAATCGTATTATCAAATTGAGGTTGTGAATAATTTTCGAAAGAGAGTTATTCGAGAGATAAACTCTCGTTGTTCCTGTGCACGACTCGTCAAAACAGCATTATCAGAATGTGACTGTTTCAAACGAGAAATCATCCCACGAAAAGTCTCTGCATTATCAAAGCCTAAGCTGAGACATTTCCGCAAAAGAAAATCAGCTGCCCAAAATGATGAATTCCTTGAAGTCACCATCAACGTGGCTGATAAAAGAAAGTCTAAGCGGCATTCAAGTGACTCAAATCCTGACTTTTCCCCGAGAGGAAGAGTCAATCCAAGAATTGCTCAAAGGATGTCTCGACTCCAATTAGGAGCTATCAGACGCAGAGACTACAAGAGAATGCAAGAAGGAATGTCCTCGGAGGATGAATTCTCGGACACTTATTCTGCAATCGCTTCTGATGATACAATGTCTAGCACAGGACAAATCAGAGAAGTATTCACAATCACTGCTGATCAGTTCACTCAAATACTTCAGGAAGCTCTAGCCAAACAACGTGAAGAAATTAGAGCTGAAGTGAAGACAGAAATGGAGTTAGCTATCCAACAAATGAGAGAATTGCTAGCTCAGCGGCCTCAACCCCCTGAGTCCAGTCAAAGAACTGAATCCAGCCGCCACACTCAGAAAGTTGTGGATGACAGTGATCCAGAAGTGGATAAAGTTATTATGGCTAATACACCTCCCAATAGCAATAACGCTGGGGGTGGTTTAACACATTCTCCCAATAACGATATTGGGAGTGGTTCAATGGCACCTCTTACAGGGGGTGGTCTAACTCATTCTCCTCAACGTCATTCGAATGAAGACATAGACGATGACGGGAAAATGAAAGAGCTTGAAAACAAAGTCAACGCTTTGATGACGGCTCAAGAAGTGAAGAGGACGGGTATTCCATATCCCTATCCAAGAGAATGGGATTCAATACCGTATCCGACAAAGTTCAATCTGATTAACTTCACACCGTTTGAGGGGAAGAGTTCGCCGATTCAGCACTTGATTTATTTCAAGTCTCATTTGGGCATGATCTCTAGAAACGAGGCTTTAATGGTCCGGTCATTCGTTGGCACCCTTCGCGGGCCCGCCTTCGATTGGTACCGACGGCTCAAGCCAGGGAGCATCAATTGCTGGGATGACATGGAAAGTTTGTTCCTCAGCAATTTCTTCGATGATGACACCGAAGTGTCAATCGGAACCCTTTTGGAGGAGAAGCAAAAAGACGGAGAGTCAGTTGACAATTTTGTCAAACCTTTCCGTAACAAAGCAATGAATTGCAGAGATCCTATTACAGAGGAATTCATCCTGCAAACATGCCACAATAACCTCTCCATCGATGTCCTGGAAGCTCTGGGGGTCGTGCCATCC
>NW_017973871.1:0-3343 GCF_001876935.1 Asparagus officinalis
TTCCACAAAATAAACGCAACTCTCAAATATGCGTTTCATCAGCAACACCTGGAGCTCAGGCATGCGTTCGGGTGACGAAATTCAAAAGTCCATGGATACTCTGCGTAGCGCGACTATATCGAGGGACGGATGTCAAAAGTCCATGGATTCAAGGCATCTCAACCAGATTCATGTTCACCAAGAGCCAGTCTTGTCTAATCATGGACTGGGGTTTCCAGTTCAAACCTCACGATCATTGAGTAATTCTCCTCAAATCTTTATAACAGATTTGAGAGAGTTCGAATCGAGAGAAAGACCGGTGCAACAAGTCATTTGTTCATTCCAATGTGAACGGCAGATTCCTACGGTCCTCTCGGGATGTCAATGTTGTTCATATGTGGCCAAACAATTGGTATTCGACCAATTAACGCATGTTGCCTTGCCCAACCAACAACGACGTTCACATATGAAGAAGGCCCCAGAGACCGAGTATCCTGGAGTTACTATCAATGTGATCGGCAGAGGGAAAGCCTCAGGTCCTAGTTCAGATGATTCTGAGACAAGTCGTTCACCGACCGTCAGAGAAATTGCTAACGAGTTTGAAGGAATCTACCAACGTACTCGGACGCGAACAGGAGCCATTCCCGAGGTTAGCTAGAGGAACCAATTCCGATGATGAACACTCAGCCATTGCAGAGTCCCAATCATCAAGCTCTTTTGTTGAACATGAGAGCTCCGCCTATATGACAGAAAGCCATGAAGATCTCGCGAAGAGACTTGATGAGCAGGAGGCCATGCTCAAATCTCAGCAAGAGGCCATTAATGAACTCATGGCCCTGTTGACTCAAATTGTCACAGACAAGGCCAAATCTCAGAAGACAGATTCACCACCTAGGCAAGAATCCTCCCGGAGAGGAAAAACGTCATCATCCCGACCTCACACAAGCAAAGGGAAGGGAAAAGTGGTTGATGACACGGCTTCTGACCAAGAAGCCCACAACCTAGAATCTTCCTCTGATGAAGGAAGAGAGACGAAGAACGAACAGAATCTCCAGTCTGTCAAAATGGAAGAATTGGAAGCGCGCCTCAATGTCATTGCCAACAGAAGTGAGCTCCAAGACGAGGGAGTTGTCAGACCCTATCCTGCCGAATGGGATGCAGCCCCTTATCCTCCAAAATTCGAAGTCCCGACGCTACAAACTTTTGACGGCACGGGATCACCGAACCAACATATCTATCATTTCAAGTCACAAACTAGAAATGTGATATCAAACGATGCCATACTGGCTCGATTGCGGGATCACCGAACCAACATATCTATCATTTCAAGTCACAGACTGGGAATGTGATATCAAATGACGCCATACTGGCTCGATTATTCATTGGCACCCTCAAGGGAGTTGCCTTTGAATGGTTCAGGAAACTTCCCACCCATCCCCTTCTCGCCACTAAGCAGAAGAAGAGGGAGTCTGTCAAAGCCTTCGTCAAAAGGTTCCGAACCATGGCTCTCCGGTGTTCGTCGGGTATGACACAGTCTACTTTAGTAGAGACCTGTCGACACAACTTGCAGACCAACCTTCTAGCACAAATGAGGGTTGCAGAATGCCGTTCTTGGAGACAACTAATCGCTCAAGGCGAACAGGCCCAAAAGATTATTGCCAGGGTCAAAGCTGAAGAACAAAGTAGGCAGGATCAACCTGAGCAATCGGACCAAGCTCAATCTTCTCCTGAGCAATCGGACCAAGCCCAATCTTCTCAGTCAGAACCGGAAGATGCTACGGCCACTGAAGCTAATCCTCCTCTTCAGTAGGATGGCAGGTCCAACAACTATCACGTTAACAGTTACCTCTGATAGTCAAACTCGTTAGACAGTGGCTCACTAGGCGATGTGCCATGTCTACCCTTTTCCCTCCTGCACTTGTTCAAGACTGGGGGTTGGTTTATTTGTAGTTCATTCGATTATGAGCAATAAATTTTCTGAGTTGTCATGTTCAATAGAACACCTCTGTCAACCACAAAATCCATCAAAACTATCATGTTAACAGTCTTCCTCCAAATTCCCCCACCAATCCTCTTCAATAGGATGGTGAGTCCACCAAAACTATCACGTTAACCGTCACCTCTGATAGTCCTTTTCCTCCAAATTCTCCTGCCAATCCTCTTCAAGTAGGATGGCGGGTCCACAAAAAACTATCACGTTAACCGTCACCTCCGTAGTCCTTTTCCTCCAAATTCCCCCACCAATCCTCTTCAAGTAGGATGACGGATCCACCAAAAATACTATCACGTTAACAATTACCTCTGATAGTCCATTAACTTGCCAATCCTCTTCAATAGGATGGTGGGTCCACCAAAACTATCACGTTAATGATCACCTCTGATAGTCTATTTTCTCCAAATTCCCCCACGAATCCTCTTCAAGTAGGATGGCGGGTCCACAAAACTATCACGTTAATATTCACCTCTGATAGTCCTTTTCCTCCAAATTCCCCCACCAATCCTCTTCAAGTAGGATGACGGGTCTACCAAAACTATCATGTTAATGATCACCTCTGATAGTCCATCACCAATCATCTTCAAGTAGGATGGCGGGTCTACCAAAACTATCATGTTAATGATCACCTCTGATAGTACATTTCCTCCAAATTCCCCCACCAATCCTCTGACGATCATCACCCCATAGAGTATGAATGCAGCTTGCATCACTCCCAATTTGTCACGTTAACAATACACCTCTGACAATCAACTTATCAATCCTCTCCAATAGGATGATAGGTCCTCAAAATTGCTCAAATCGCAATCTTCCCCAGCAAGATACTAAGTCTTAAAAATCTTAGTATCAAAATTCATCGCTTCTGATAATATACTCACTTAGCAATTCTCCCCAGCGAGACGCTAGTCCCCAAAATCTTGTTCAAATCACAAGTCCAAAATTTTATCACGTTAACATCATACCNCCCACTTATCAATCCTCATTAATAGGATGATAAGTCCACAAAGTTGCTCCGATCGCAACATTCTATTGTCACGCTAATATCAAAAAACCTCTGACAACCCACTTATCAATCCTCATCATTAGGATGATAAGTCCACAAAGTTGCTCTAATCGCAACACAATCCTGTCACGTTAACACTAAACCTCTGACAAAACCCACTTATCAATCCTCGTCAATAGGATGATAAGTCCACAAAGTTGCTCCAATCACAACACAAATCCTGTCACGTTAACACTAAACCTCTGACAAAACCCACTTATCAATCCTCATCAATAGGATGATAAGTCCACAAAGTTGCTCTAATCGCAACACAATCTTGTCACGTTAACATCATACCTCTGACAACCTACTTATCAATCCTCTTCAAT
>NW_017973871.1:8385-9647 GCF_001876935.1 Asparagus officinalis
GTTTCAGTTTTCAGGGTGCCTCGTTCCATTTTCCATTTGTTAGTGGTGTTATACTTATAAGGAACATAAGTATTTCTTCCCCCATTTTGTGAAATAATTTGTCGGGATGTTTTCTCATTTGAGAGCTTTTGATGTAGTAGCTGGTTGACTTGGCAGTGAGGGATATTGTGAAGGTGTTAAGCATGAAAAGGAGCTAAAAACGATCTTTGCTAATAGGACAGAAAATAAAAGGTTAAAGCGGAAAGCGTTGCTATAAGTGGGTGTATGGGGTTGATATGTGCAAATAAGAAAGAAAATAGAATATCGAGGTGGTGCTATTAGCTGCTTTGAGTGGGATTTTAGTGATTTTATTGTTCTTTGTCTGAGCAGACTACTTACTATGTATATCAAGTGTACTGAACCGCATGAAATATGGTGATACGGTGTATTGAATATCTAGACGATCATCTAAGGTTTCAAGCACAGACAAATGACTCCGTATAGTGATTCCGTGCATACTATTCTTCCTAACAAAAAATTTCCCCTTTCTACCAACCAAATCATCAAGAGAAAAAGTAAAGAAATAAAGTGAAATAACACCGCTACAAAAAATTTAATTTATTTAGGTTTTTTTTGCGGTGCGATCCTAGACTATGAACTCCTCACTCTAGAATGTACAAGTGAATTGAAAGTATGAAAGTCACATTTTTTTTGTAGGTGGAAAAATGTATTAAGTGAAATACATTGTTTACTTACAAAATTAAATTATTATTGAAAGTAGATATGTAAAGATGATACGGCAATATCATTTTATATTTTATAGTTATTAATATTATATTATATTTTCAATTATCTTTTGATAGCTACATATAAATGATCTGAAAGTGGATTTTATATACTAGATAATTAAAGTAGCAACATAAAAACAGCATAACACTGATGACAGTAAGTTTGACACCTGATGATGGGTTTCATTCATATTATAGCCCTTAGATTAATTTAAGCCCGATCCACATATCTTGGCCCATTAAGCACCGAGCCCCATCTCCCATTCTCAGTTGTGTCCAAACCTCTCCAAAACCCTCGCTTCCATTTTCCCCCCTCTGATCGCCGCCCCCAATGGCGTCGCTACTGTAGGCATTGAAAATTGCCTATAGGTCTCCACGAACGGTTCAACGTTAAAGAGCGACGATGAACATCACTATCCGAGCCGGAGGAGCCCAATTGACGTCGATGAACGACTGAAGTGAGTCGGCGAGCTACGTGAGCTTACAGGATTTCGG
>NW_017973872.1:0-3276 GCF_001876935.1 Asparagus officinalis
ACAAGAAGGATTAATATTCTTATGTTTTTGTGCATCATAGCAAAATTTAGCTAGATGGCCTTTACGGCCCAAATTGAACACTTATAAACTTTGCTATATATGTGTGCATGATGAGTAGATGATGATTTAGATTTGGCACACATATCCATAAGCTTCTTATGATTATAGATGCATGTTTTCAAAGTTGAATCTAAGGATGAAATACATTTTTTCATAAGATTCAAGTCTTCATTTTTTGGCACATATGCACCTTTAGAAGTAGAACATAAATAATCATTTATAAAGGAAGCAGTATTATTTTGTATGTTCTTTACTTCTAACATGGCATTATCTCTTTCATGCGTTAAATTAGCAACGTTTGAAGTTAAAGAAACATGATCCAATTTTAATTTTTCATTGTTTTCTTTAAGGATCACATTTTCATTAGAAATAGTTTCAAACTTAGATGCTAACAACTCATGATCGGATTTCAAAATTTCATGCTTGCTTTGTAAATTAATGAAATCATTTTGTAATTTGTTAAAGACATGTAATAATTTTTCACTAGCACAAGCAAGTTCATCATTAGGTAAATCATTTATGGTTTCGAACTCGCAAACCTCACTAGGGCTATCGCCTAGTGCTCGTGTGCATGCTATCGCCTAGTGGCCGTGTGCATGAAGCTCCACATGAACTTGAAGCCGGATCCGCCAAAGCTTGTTGGATCGCCTCCAAGTCTCCTTGATGTGCTTCTATGAATATCCACAATTTGTAAGCACTATCAAAATGAGCAAGCTTGTTAGAAATGGAAGAATCAAGTGCATGAAGCATATATTCTAACACAACTTTATTCATAGTAAACAATCTTTTATCATTTCTACTCCACTTGGATTTCTCCATAGTGGGTACAATATAAGCATCATCAATAATTCCCCATAAATCAATATTTTTAGATTGCACAAAAATTTTAAATCTAGAAGCCCATTGTGCATAGGGAAAATTAATGAATTTAGGAGCAACATTAGATTCATAGCCTAACAAATGTGCACGCTTCATGACCATGATAAATATATATGTGCAAGCAAGACAAAAAATGCAATCAAAACAAGATTAGCACAAAAAGATAACTTGGATCTTTAACTCAAGGCGATTAGACCTTAAATCAAAGAGCACCAAGCTCTGATACCAATTGTTAGACCCTAGAGGGGGGGTGATTAGGGTCTTATGCTAATCTAATCCGATTAAATGCCAATTAAAATTAATTAACAAGTAATCCTAGCAAGTATGAAATACCACAAGAATTATGAGCTAGGATAAGCAATGTAAACAATGAGATATATCCTATATGATGAAATATATATATATGCAAGGATATATAAACTAACACAAGGGTAAACAAAAATATATAAACTAACACAAGGGATAAACCATCTAAACAAGATAGTGGATAAAGTGAATGAGCAATGCACAATTGGCGATATAAAATAAATGCAAAAACAACTACGCCAAAGACAAACTCAAACAAGCGATATGATCACGGAGTTCGGACCTTCCGTCCTACGTCTCCGCTCCCCACTCCAGGGGAGAAATCCACTAACACGATCCGGTTTGGAAGCCGGAACTTCCCGGGGAGAAATCCACTATCACAACCGGGTTTTCTACGCTCACCCGAATAACGTTTACACCTCACAGTGTCGGTTTTCAACGCTCACCGATCAACGTTCACACTCACCCTCACAATGTCGGTTTTCAACGTTCACCGATCAACGTCCGCTCCTCACACTCGGTTTTCTAGTTCACCGAAAACTTCACAACACACTCGGTTTACAAGTGAATCCTCACAATTAAGCACAATATAAATCAATTGATTGTTCTCTAAACAAGGTGAGAACTCAATTAAGCACAACTCTTAGTCACAAACCCACAACCCCAAATTATACTATGAATGTAAATACAAATAAGCTCAATGGTTGTGTGTGAACAAAGAGATATAAATCAAAACTAAACTCAATGTAGTTCTAGCTTAATAACAATGATAATCAAATATATAAAAAAGCTAGAAATAGAGTTTAGAAAACTTCTCAATATATCAAGAGTGGAGGGAGAAGAGTTGGATGCCCAAACACCAATAGATGATCTCCTCAAGCTCTTGTAGAATTGAATCACAAAACCGAAACACTCAAATGCTTAAAAGCTTCTTAAAACAAACTTAAACAAACACTAAACAAGTTTAAACCCTTGTTAAAACCTTTTAAACCATTCTATTAACATCTAGAATTGAATGCAATGAGGGTATATATAGGAAGAGGAAATATCAGCAAAAACCCCAAAGTAAATGACCAAAAAGCCCAAAACAGAAATTCTGCAACGGCTAGAAAAATAGCCGTTGGGAGAACTGACAGCGCGTCGGTCGACCGGTCCGGTCGACCGAAAAAGCTCTCGGTCGACCGGACCGGTCGACCGACGAACTCTCTGTCGGCCAGTAAGCCTATGAGCTCAGGTTCGGTCGACCGGTTCGGTCGACCAAAAACTGACATATATAAAAAACAGGTTTTTGACACATTTAAACAATTTCTAAAATATTCATTTGACTTTGTTCGCGGGGAAAACTGTTTTCTTCTTCATTGAAATAATTGTCATCTTGGGTTATTCCAAAAAATGTAAAACTTTGGGGAATGATTGTAGACATGATAATAAACATGCTACAATGACTGGTTTGCAAAAAGGACTTCCCAAATGAAAAATATCATCATTTTATAAAATAGTCCAAAACATAAAAATATGAGATACTTGAATTTTGATGTTTTGACATAAACCAACTTTTGAAACTTTGTAAAATATTTTTATAGACTTAGTAAAACATGTATAAACTGATATTGAAGTCTACAAACTAAGAATACAATATTTTCACAAAATTGCATATTCTATGCAATGTTTTCAAAAACACAATAGTAAATATGAAATATGTGATTTCATATTATAAACATGAAAACTCAAAAACTATGTATGTATATATATAACTATATATATGCATAGAAACCAAAACTTATGTATATATATATAACTATATATATATACAAAGAAACCAATAAATGTGTGTGTATAGATATTGAGCTTAGAGTATATAACACACATAATATAAAATCTAAAACTACATTACCCAAGCAATCTTGATCTAGATCTTCATTGAGCTCAACTTGGTACACGTTGCGGATGAAGCTAAACTTGGATCTTGAACTTGAATTGTACGATGCTTCACTCCACAATTCCGCCAACCTCCATTTGATATGATCGTTA
>NW_017973872.1:3558-9695 GCF_001876935.1 Asparagus officinalis
TATACATATACTCATAATATTTCTCCCCCTTTGACAACATCAAAAAAGGGACAAAGGTATAAAGAGAGCGAAAGCTCCTCCTATCAATAAGCATGGGTGAGTACAAAGCAAATATAGGGAATAGCTCCCCCTATCAAAAAGCCATATGAAATATAAGCAATAAAAGATCATGGCAAACATGTGAGCAAGCATAAATAATATGCCAAAAATCACTCACATTCAAGAGATAATGAGAACATATATAAATATATCAAGATGAACATATTGTCTCATATCATAAAAGCCAATATATAAAATAGATTTATGAAATCAAAATAAGAGAAACATGAGAATCATGTAAAAAGTTTTCAAATGAAAACAAATCAACCAATTGAAATCATAAATCAAAGTTTAAATCATAAAACCAAATCATCATTGATTTTCAAAAATCAAGAGAGGCAACTCTATCTAGCTCTTGAGTTAGTATTAACCCATATGAACATTTTAGCATCCGGTAAACATGATTTGGGAATAAACACCCAATAAATCCGGAGGGTTATATAAATACAAACCTCTCATCAAAATCAAAACTAGGAATTATGAAAACAAAAGAATTTGACCAAAGAAAATTTGTTTTCATAAAAAGTTTCAAAGCATAATTTTCAAATAACCAAGAAAAAGGAAAAATAAGAATACTAAAATTCTTGGTTTAAAATTTAAATTTGTTTTGGTACCCAAGAACTCTTGGTACCAAAAGATTTAGGGACATGACCCCTATCATTAAAGCTCAAAGCCTTAGGGTTATGAACCCTCTTAGGCACATATGGTGCACTAACATGGTCAAAACAATATTCATTCAAATGACCCTTCCGATTGCAATTTGTGCAATGAAAGAGATCCATTTGTTTTTGTGGACCATTAGCTCGTGCACGGGAATCATTTGCAAATAAAGATTTTCTTTTAAAATTATTTTGCAAATGAGAAACATTCTTAAACAATGGTCTATTTGGAACATATTGCAATTTAGAAGCTTTTTGTATATCAAAACAAAATTTAGCAAGATGTCCAAACCTACCACAAACATCACATTTAAAAACATGTGGTCTATTGGAAGCATTTGTCAAATGAGATTTTCTTTTCAAATCAAAGCAATATTTGGCCAAATGACCAAAACGACCACAATAATCACACTTGAACACACTAGCATGCTTATGATGAACTTTGTGAGAATGAGCATGTGAATGTGTAAGTGTACAAGATGAAGAAGCTATATGAGATGCACAAGGAACATTAGAATTCTTATGTTTGTGTGCATCATAACAAAACTTAGCTAAATGACCTTGACGGCCGCAAATAGAGCACTTATAAGTTTTGCTATACATGTGTGCATAATGAGTAGATGATTTTGATTTAGTCTTGGCACACATGTCCATAAGCTTCTTATGGTTATTAATGCATATTTTCAAAGTTGAATCTAAGGATGAAATACTATTTTTCATAAGATTCAAATCTTCATTTTTAGGCACATATGCATTTTTAGAAGTAGAACATAAATAATCATTTATAAAGGAAGCAGTATTATTTTGTATGTTCTTTACTTCTAACATGGCATTATCTCTTTCATGAGTTAAACTAGCAACGTTTGAAGTTAAAGAAACATGATCCAATTTTAATTTTTCATTGTTTTCTTTAAGGATCACATTTTCATTAGAAATAGTTTCAAACTTAGATGCTAACAACTCATGATCGGATTTCAAAATTTCATGCTTGCTTTGTAAATTAATGAAATCATTTTGCAATTTGTTAAAGGCATGTAATAATTTTTCACTAGCACAAGCAAGTTCATCATTAGGTAAATCATTAATAGATTCGAACTCGCAAACCTCACTAGGGCTATCGCCTAGTGCACGTGTGCATGAAGCTCCATATGAACTTGAAGCGGGATCCTCCAAAGCTTGTCGGATCGCCTCCAAGTCTCCTTGATGCGCTTCTATGAATTTCCATAATGTATAAGCGCTATCAAAAGAATCAAGCTTGTTAGACATAAATGAATCAAATGCATTTAATAAAAATTCTAACATAAGCTTGTTCATAATAAACATCTTTTTATCATGTTTGCTCCACTTGGATTTCTCCAACGTGGGCACAATATAAGCACAATCAATGATTTCCCATAAATCGATATTTTTAGATTGAACAAATATTTTGAATCTAAAACACCATTGAGCATAAGGGAAAGCATTGAATTTAGGAGCAATACTAGAATCATAGCCTAAACAAGATGCATCATTCATATTCATAATTTGTAAAAATATATGCAAGCAAGATACAAATAAAGCTCAAAAATAGATTAGCACAGTAAGCTAACTTGGATCTTTAACTCAAGGCGATTAGACCTTAAATCAAAGAGCACCAAGCTCTGATACCAATTGTTAGACCCTAGAGGGGGGGTGATTAGGGTCTTATGCTAATCTAATCCGATTAAATGCCAATTAAAATTAATTAACAAGTATATTCTTGCAAGATAGATATACAAGAGTTATGTGCAAGAATAAGCAAAATGAACAAAGGTAAATATCCTAGCAATGAGATATACTATGAGATATATGCAAGGATATATGAGCTAACACAAGATGATATATCCTATCAAAGAGATATACAATATGATATATGTATAGGATATGTAAACTAACACAAGGGGTAAACAATCTAAACAAGATAGTGGATGATATAGATAATGAGCTAATGACAATGGCGATATAAGATATGAACATAAATATGAATGAACGCCAAAGCACACTCAAACAAGCAATATGATCACGGAGTTCGGACCTTCCGTCCTACGTCTCCGCTCCCCACTCCCGGGGAGAAATCCACTAACACAATCCGGTTTGGAAGCCGGAACTTCTTCTACACACTCGGTTTTCTAGCTAACCGAAAACTCTACAACTCACACTCTTGCAATCACACTCTACACCCACTAAGTGTTGGACCTAGCCGTGTCTCCCTCAAGTGCTCGGTTACAACCTCTCCCTAGGCACGTCAACCGACGCCACTCCTCTTGGGACGATCCCCGACTCTCACCACACACTCCTCACTCGGTGTACAAGAGTATTACAAAGTGATTTAACAATTAAGCACAATATAGCAAATGATTGTTCTCTCTAACAAGGTGAGAACTCAATTAGGCTCAACTCAATGTCACACTATCCCACAACCCAATTATATAATGTATGCAAATACAATAAGCTCAATAGGTTGTGTGTGAACAAAGAGTATCAATAAAACAATTAAACTAAACTCAATATGAAATCTAGCTTATGAAATTATAATCAAAATAATAAATTGTAAAGCTAGATTGAGTTTAGAAAACTTCTCCAATAAATGAAAAGAGTGAGAGAGATGATTTGAAGCCCAAACACCAAAGATTATCTCCTCAAGCCCTTGTGAAATTATCTTCACAAACCAAACTCTTAAACACTCTTTTAAACAAACACAAAACACCCTTAAACTTGTTTTTAAAACTCACTTGATTGACTTGAAAAGACATCAGCAATGGGGTATTTATACCCACTAGAAATCTCAGCAAAAACCCAAGTCAAAAGACAAAAACAGCCCCAGTGAATCAGCTCAGAAAAGAGCCGTTGGAAGCCAACGGTCAACTTGTCGGTCGACCGGAAATATCGTCGGTCGACCGCGATGAAGATCCCAACCTGGGAATCGAGCAGAAACAGCGTCGGTCGACCGTACCGGTCGACCGGAGGAAATTTCGGTCGACCGACGGTTCTGAAGCAGGTATATCCGATTTTATAAAATCGGTTAAAAATAGTAAAACATCTCCAAAAATTATGAAATTTTGAGGAAAGGTTATAGATATGTATAAAAACATGTTAGAGAAAGAATTTCTGAAAAATCATTTCCCAGTTGAGAGAAATAAATGTTTGAACACAAAAATACAGTTTCTGAAAATCTGCTGTGATACACGATTTTGTAAAATCAATTAGGCACAGTAAATCAACTCCAAAAATAGTAAAATTTTGAGGGAAGTTTCTAAACATGTAGGTAAACATGTCAGAGAAAGAATTTTTCAAATATCACTTCTCATTTGTAAAAACTCATCAGTTTTGTAAAACATGCACGAACATGTGCACGAACGAAAACGTGAATTTGTAAATTCCTTTAAACATAACAAATCAATTCCAAACTTGATGAAACTTTGAGAAATGTTTGCAAATGATATTTTGAACATGTTACAAAAAGATTTTTTCAATTTTCATTTCCCAATTGTGAAATCTCATTATTTTGCAAAAGTGTTCAAAACATGAAAACCCAAAACATATATGTATATATATAAACCAAAACGAAATGTGTATGTGTGTATATAATTGAGCTTGAAGTATTTAACACACATAATATAAAATCTAAACTAGATTACCCAAGCTTGATCTTGATCTTCATTGTAGCTCAACTTGGTACACATGCGGATGAAGCTTGAACTTGATCTTTAACTATAAATTGCATGTTGCTTCACTCCACAATTCCGCCAACCTCCATTTGATATCGTCGTTATGGCGCAATCCATCCATCCTCCAACTACGTTGTTTGTCTACAATACATAGGAAAACACAAATACTAGACAAACAACATTAGTAGTAAATTGTTTGTAAATCATCATCAAAACAAGAAGGCCAACAATCTCCCCCTTTTTGATGATGACAAACAATTTACAAAAAGGAATATATGCATGAAGGAAATGAACATATACAAGATAATACACATGCATATAAATGTATACTCACAATATTTCTCCCCCTTTGACAACATCAAAAAGGGGACAAAAGAATTAAGAGAGCGAAAGCTCCCCCTACAAATAAGCATGGGTGAGTATGAAGCAAGTATAGGGATTGCTCCCCCTATCAAAAAGCCATATAGAATATATGCGATGAAGATCATGGCAAAACATATGTGAGCAAGCATACATGAATATGCTAAAAATTTACTCACATACATGAAGATAATGAGAACACATATAAATATGTCAATATGAAAATAGTGTCTCATTAACACAAAAAATATAAAAACCATATAAAAGAATAGATTTATGAAATCAAAAGAAGAGGAACATGAGAATCATGCAAAAAGTTTTCAAATGAAAACAAATCAACCAAAAGAATTCATAAATCAAAGTTTATATTCAAAAACAATGTTTGATCAATAAAGAAAAATTTTCTTTATATAACTTGATCAAACCACTCATAAAATACATTATAAAGCATATTTAAAATTTGAATCATCTATTTGTGCTTATATAATGAATTCAAAATAACAAATCAAAGCAAAATGTTCATAGCTCAAAAGTAACTCATGAACTATGGATTTGAAAAACTAAAAATCATCTTTGATTTTCAAAAATCAAGAGAGGCAACTATATCTAGCTCTTGAGCTAGTATTAACCCATATAAACATTTTTGCACCCAGTAAACATAATTTGGGAATAAACCCGGAGGGTTATATAAACATAGTCCTCTCATCAAGATCAAAACAAATAATCATGAAACCAAAAGATTTGATCAAAGAAAATTTGTTTTCATAACCAAAAAATTTTAAGATATAATTTTCAAAAACCAAGAAAAGGAAGAATAAGAACGCTAAAAATCTTGGTTTAAAATTTAAATTTGTTTTGGTACCCAAGAACTCTTGGTACCAAAAGATTTAGGGACATGACCCCTATCATTTAAGCTCAAAGCCCTAGGGTTATGAACCCTCTTGGGCGTATGTGGTGCACGAATACGGTCATAACAATAATCACTCAAATGACCCTTCCGATTGCAATTTGTGCAATGAAAAGGTTGAAATAATTTGCGTTGACCGAATTGTTGTGCACGGAAAACATTAGAAACATTTGCAAACATTGATGGTCTTTTAAAATTATTTTGCAAATGCGAAACCTTATCAAAACAAAACTTTCCTAAGTGGCCATATCTACCACAAACATCACATTTAAACTTTTGTGGTCTTTTAAAATTATTTGGCAAAAGCGAAGTCTTTTTCAAATCATAGCAAAATTTTGCCAAATGGCCAAAACGTCGACAAAGATCACATTTGAACACAT
This sequence comes from Asparagus officinalis, assembly GCF_001876935.1. Lineage (NCBI taxonomy): Eukaryota > Viridiplantae > Streptophyta > Magnoliopsida > Asparagales > Asparagaceae > Asparagus > Asparagus officinalis. The sequence goes on from NW_017973872.1 coordinate 9,650, forward strand.
TAGCATGTTTATGATGTGCATGATAAGCATATGCATGTGTATGTGA
>NW_017973873.1:0-2088 GCF_001876935.1 Asparagus officinalis
CTTGATGCTACAACTTCGAATATGTAGACTTCGCCATTGTTATGAGAATAGGCTACCCAGCAACGTGTTCTAGACGCTGACTTATCCCTACTTAGGTTTTGGGATAAAATTCCCCAGAATCGAACTCTGGCGTCTTTTTCTTCGGAGAAAGACTAAACCGGCGACGCGTGTTAGGCGTCGGCATATCCTTTCTTAGGATTCGGGATGAAATTCCCCATGCGTGTAAGGCATGGATTCTGGTGTTATTAATAACAACCTGTCACAATATTGAATATGTGAACGTGTGTTCTTTTTAAACGGTTAAGAACTAACCGGCAGCGCGTGTCAGGCGCAGACTTATCCCTGCTTAGGATTCGGGATAAACTTCCTAGGATGAATCCTAAATTGATAAATTTCGGAAAAGATCGATGCGGGAAAGGCAGAATTTTATATTCTATTTCCCGGTCTTCTTTTAGGGTGAAGGCGAACCCGAAAACAAGGAAGGAAGAATTTTATATTCTATTCCCTGATCCTGGAAAGGAAGAATTTTATATTCTATTTCCAGCGAGGAAGAAACTAGAAGTGGGGTGTCCACTCCGAGAATCTGGAAGATCTAGATAAACTTACCTTTTATAGGATTGGTTATCTGATCGAAAGATGAATTCTTCGTTTATCGAAGTCACTCCGAGAATCTGGAAAATCTAGATAAACCTGCCTTTTATAGGATTGGTTATCTAAACTGAAAAAAAGAGTACTTCGTTTATCGAAGTGAAACTTCAACTTTGGTCATAGCCATGAGAGGGCTTAACCAAAGAGAAGGAGAAGGGAGTTCTTTCGTTTATCGAAAGGGGACTCCGAAATGAAAGTGGACCTCTTGTTCATGGAAAGAGTCAAGAGGGCCAGAAAGACATTTTTAGTGGACCCACTGTCAATTGAAATTGATCAGTGAGGGATTTTGGTGGTGAAAAAGATTTTGGGTTATCCTCTAGAATATTAAATGTAATATTCTTCAAGGAACTTCCCGGTAAATGAGTTATCCTGAATGTACTAGGGATAGTACTTTTTCAGGAACTTCCCATTTATTGGCATTAATTGCCTGGTGCCTTCTTGAGTAATCAGGCGATATGCACCGTTTGAGTAGACTGTGTATATCACAAACGGTCCTTCCCATTTGGGTTCAAATTTACCTTTCTTCTTAGAGGTGAGTATACTAGGGATAGTACTTTTTCAGGAACTTCACATTTATTGACATTAATTGCCTGGTGCCTTCTTGAGTAATCAGGCGATATGCACCGTTTGAGTAGACTGTGTCTATCACAAACGGTCCTTCCCACTTGGGTTCGAATTTACCTTTCTTCTTGGAATTGAGGATTATCGGTCTGCGAGCAGCGAGGACCAGATCTCCTTCCTTGAAGCTTCTCTGTCGGACCCTTTTGTTGAAAGCCCTAGATATTCTGGCTTGATATAACTCAATTTGTTGTTGAGCCTCCAAGCGCTTTTCATCCAACCTCTCGAGTTCTTCGAGACGTTTTTGATGGTGTTCTTCTGTCGTCATCTCAGTTGCGAGAGCGATCCGAAGTGACGGGATTTGAATCTCCAAAGGTAGCACAGCCTCGCATCCGTATACCAGCGAATATGGGGTGGCTCCTGTAGGTGTGCGTATGGTGGTGCGATAAGCCCAGAGTGCTTCACCAAGTTTATCGTCCCAGTCTCGTTTATTGGTCTTCAAGAGCTTTGACAAAATCTTAATGATCGTCTTGTTGAAAGCCTCAGCTAGTCCGTTTGCGGCGGGATAATAAGCTGTCGACGAGACATCTTCAATCTTGAATTTGTCACAAAACCTGACGAAGGCGTTGCTTATGAACTGTGGACCGTTGTCATGAATGATCCGTCTCGGCACGCCGTGTCGGTATATGACATGATGCTTGATGAAATTGATGACGTTGTTCGTCTTCACTTCTCTAAGCGGAATTGCTTCAGCCCACTTTGAAAAATAATCCGTGATTGCGAGAATGAATCGATCACCTTTGACTAAAGGGGAAAAAATAGGACCGACAATATCCATACCCCATGTCTCGAACGGCCATGACGTGGTTGACGTGTGTAACT
>NW_017973873.1:4594-7384 GCF_001876935.1 Asparagus officinalis
GAGGGAGTATCGAACTCATTTAGACATCGGCTGCTTTAACTGGTTGATGAACATTAGGCCGGGTTATCTGACTTTCCGGGTGAGGAATCAGTGTTTCATAGAGCCATACCTACCCTGCCGATTCGCTCGCCAGTTTGGCTATGATCAGCTTTATGTCGGGAATCCACGTCAGCAGCTTCGGACCCACGGCGGTTTGGTGGACGGTCTTCGTGCATGGTTGTGGACCGTGACGGGTTGTACTGGTGCTAAGTTCAGTCTCCCGAGTTCTGAGCGGCAGTTGAACCTCACCTTCCTAAGCTGCAAGTGGTTGTTAGCAGCCAATAAAACTATTCCTGTGAAGCCGATTGCAGAGCTAGAGGCTGAGGAGGCTTCTCAGGCTGATTCCCGTATGATTTGGGAAAATTCTCGATCACAAAGGGCACGGCACAAGACCCGTCGGATTGACGAAGAGGGAAATAAGATCTTTCATTCTGCTGATGAGGCTTCAGGCGGAGATCTTGAAGATTACGAGGACTGTTCTGAACGAGGTCAGTTACTTACTCTTTCCTTTTATCTTCCAGAATTATTAAACCTGACAATGGTTTGATGTTTTAAGGAGCATGGCTGACCAAGATGAAGAATTCCGTCCTTCTTCCCAGACGAGACCTTCGATTGTTGCTCCTGCCGCTAGGCGGAAGAGATTAGCCCGCAAGCCGCGTGCAGTTTCGCGAGCATCTGATATGGATTTGGCCAGTGATGATCCTGCCAGTGATGGAGGTAACATCTACCCTATAAACCGGGCTCTTGATCATTCAGAACTTTGACTCACGCTTTTCCATTTCTATATAGGAGAGCGTGGGGAGAGCGAGATGAGTCCTGATCCCGTTTTCCACGATTCTACTTCTTCTGGTGAGCCCGACTCACCGTACCAGGTAGAAAGGCCTGCAGAAGCTGGTGACATTAGGGAGACCGTCGATGTAGGACCCGGTTCGATGAATCCAGGTACATCTACCATTAACAATACACAAAGGAGTTGAATGATTTGGAATTTGTGCATTCCCTAATTGTCTCTATGCTTCTTGCTCTTTTAGATAATTTGCAGGAGGCAAACGTGGATCTTGGGAATAGAGAGGCTGACGCACCCATAAGAGGTAACTCATTTCTATTGGTCGTAGTCTCTTTATTCTCCTTTCGTACTTATATTCTCTTGTGTCAGATTTCTCGACTGATGATTTTGACGAGGAAGGCTTGCTTGTGGACACTCCTATGCTCCACTTTATGTATGGTTCTCCTCAAATTGATGACCAGTTGCCTGGAGATGTATTTCCTGAGTCTACGCTCCCTAAGAATCCCGAGGATGGTTTTTCTGAAGGTACGTAGTTCTTCTCAAGTTAATTATAGGACCAGTCAATTTTTGACTAATGCAACTATAATATGATGCATCTGAGAATTCTATTTTGTATTTGACAGGAGCTTTTGTCGAGACTGATCCTGTTGAGCCGGCTGTGGGACCAACTACACCAGTTGATACACCCCCAGCCGTTACACCTCCACCACCCCCAGTGATTCAAGGGGAAGAAGGTATAACTTGAGCAACTGAGGAATGTCATTCATTTCTTCATCAAGGCTTTTGACGGATTTCTCCTTTTTGTGTAGGGCTTTCTTCTCGGCTTCACGTCCTTGTGAAGGAGTTATTATCAGACAGCGATCCAGAGAAGATTGTCATCTGTATAGAGATCTGTTCCTTCTTCTCCTTTGTGAATGCTATGATTGACAAGCTCTTCCACGGCGGACTTTCCCTTCACCAGTTCAAGCCATTCCTTGATCTTAAGATAAATTCAATAAGGGATGCAGGGTACCCAGGTCTGGCGAAGTCTATTGTTGATGATCTTGACTGCCTAGAGCGTGAGCTTCAGATGTTTCGTGAGCTCCGGGATGCAGGTGCCTCTTCATTCATTGCTGCCGAGTTTGATACTCGCTTACAGACATGGCGCGATACTCGGCTTTTTGCTGAGCTCGAGATTCAGGTGCAGCGGGATCGAGTGGACCGAGTTGAGGCCCACCTTGCTGCTAGATCATCTTCACTCACCGAGCTTGACTCTTCTATTACCTCTTGTGAGACCCAGATAGACCAGCTCCGAAGAGAGCTCCGTGAGAAAGAGGAGACTTTGAGTATTCTTCAGATGACGAAGACGCAGGATCAGCAAGCCCACACTGCTCTATCTGAAGAGTTGAAATCTTTGAAGCAGAAGCTGACCGAGACGGAGGAGGTTGCTGCGAAGACTTTAGCTACCAACGAGGAGTCCATCAGAGCTGAGCTGAGGCAAGCTTATGATGAGAAGCTTTCTAAGCTTAATCAGCAGATTTTTGGCCATGTTCTTGATGTATGATTTCATTTGCTGAATGTTTTGATTTTTGATCCTTTTAGTGGAACTGGTTTTTGTCTTTATCTTTATTATGATTCCTCATTCCGTTTGAAATGATTGACCATAATACTTTTAGGATTTTTGGCAAACCCTCAGCCATCAACGGATTTGATTAGCCTTTACCGACTACCGTTTGAGTCGGGCTAGCATGCGGATTGTCTAAATCCGTTCCGCATGTCACGTTGTGCTAAGAGAGTGAATTCTCTGAGACTTTCGTGCTATGATGTTGAATAGGAATAGGCTACCCGGCGACACGTGTTAGGTGTTGACTTTAGGATTTTTGGCTAACCCCCAGCCTTTAAGGGATTTGATTAGTCTTTACCGACTACCGTTTGAGTCGGGCTAGCATGCGGATTGTCTAAATCCGTTCTGCATGTGACGTTGT